>NC_142425.1:3447500-3604375 GCF_059516105.1 Syngnathus floridae
CTGTCAAAACGAGCAAAATCAATTTATGAGCACATGCTGCATTTGACTGAAACATACACGAAGCCAAGCTAAACCATGGCAGGACTTGCTGACGTGTGCATGGATTACCTGGCGGACTGGATTTTCTTGGCTCTCCAGGAGAGGCTCGGCTGGTAAGCCACATTGGAGCCCGGGTGGCCCAGAATCTTGTACTGTGCTCTGCAAATCCTCTGCCAGGCAGGAGAGCGGTGGGAGGAAAAGGCCGCACCTGCAGAAGACGAGGAGTGTGGAGAGGGCTTTTAAAAAAAAAAAAAAAAAAAAAAAAAAAAAAAGGACAGGCTGCAATGTACAACGTGGACACACGTTATACACGTTAAATGGGATCCCCTCTGGACAAGCAACCAGCTCATGCTCTGAAGACAGGGCAACAGAGGCGCAACGGGGACAAGTCCGTTCAGAACCATCAACGGGACAAAAAGCTTCATTTTTCACCTATGCAACGCGTCTTACACATGTTTGGCTAGCCCAGTAATAACTACATTCAAATGCTTTTCCTGTGGGAGGGAAATAACTGGTCATATTTTAGGGGTGTAATAAACATTGCGGCAACAATCAAGCCGTTTGCTATCACTAAAAACAATTCAACGGATGCTTGTGAGATTTGCGCTACACTCTCTTCCACTTGTATCAACTTTGGCAGCCAATTGACTAGAAAGACAAGCGGGGGTGGGGGGATTGTGGGGGTAATACAGGCTTTATGTGTCCTGTGAGGAGCTCATTTCATTCCCATTTGAAAGGATGGTTGCAATTCTAATTAACCTCTTATATCAAAGCGTGTTCATCAGGCTCAAAGTTGCAAACAATAAAACGATACGACTATGTTCACTTCCACACCATCCAGCAATTCTTCGCACTCCTCCGGGCGCACCTTACATTTGCCAGCTGGGATTTTTAACACAATAAATTCCTTTGATTATTGATATGAACTGTCTGTTGCTATGTGTTGCTTCAGCATTTGTGTGTCAATATCGGTTAGTTACAGGACGATCACTCATTCAGCATCATGCTAATTTTGCACGAGGCTAACATTTTGCGTTGACGGCTAACATTCGCGCTGGCGATTAGAACGAAAATGTTTCCCCGCCTAATTGTGCACCCTTACTGAGAGCTTAAATTGTGCTTGACATCAAAGAAGACGTGTCGCAAACACGAACCCAGCGGAGGAACTACAGAGGCTTCGCAAGACAAGCTGACCTAAGCACGCCGATGTGGCCGACGAGTAAGCCTGGCTTTCCGGACTTAACTGTGAGAGCGAGCCATTAGTCTTTGAATCCTCCATGATGTTTCAAATCCCCCCCCAGCCCAGCCCAGCCCAGCCCAGCCCAGCCTGCCATACCTGCCTGCAAATTTCAGGCTCCATCAGTGTCAGGTTGCTCCTTCCCTAATGGATACTAAATCTTCTTATTGGCGGCGCCTGTCCCTGCTGCCGTGCCATCGTGTCGTTCCCTGGGGTTCATCTTCTGACTCCCACTGGTTTGGTGCGCTTATACAAGACAGCCATGCCATGATTGAACAGGGTGCTGGCACAATTTAATAACTTGGTCTAAGCCTGCAACGCTACTGACATGATCCGCCCATGTTTGACACGCAAACTTCCAATGCAAACTTGGCTTGTGCGCCTCAAGCCGCATTGCATTGCATTGCAGCCACTTCAACATTTGCATAATTGCGCTCCCTCAGTCCGTCTCCTGCAAGCCCGTGACATTTTCAAACAGCAATGTTAATGATGATATGCCGACACAGCAAAGGCTAATGGCTGCCCCCCCCCCCCCCCCCCCCGTACATGCTATCAGTTGCTGCAAGCATGCAGGGCAATGATGTCATGGCAAAGAGGATGGTGGGCAGGGGGCTGTGGCTTCGTCTATCGTCGCTGCGGAGCCATTATCTGTAAGCTATACCGCTTGACCCGTGGCAGGGGTGTCAAACTCGTTTCGGGCCCGGGCTGCATGCTCGTTAAGCTTGCGCTCAGGGGGCCCGGCCTCTCGCAACAGTGAAACTGTATCAACGTACATGCTTCCAAAGCAAAACAACACTTGCGTACGCAGCTCGCTTTTACAGGTTGCTCCACACAAAGTGGCGATTGAACACGGACGGACTCAAATCATCAACACTGAAAAGACAACCAAAGGAAGACAGTTTCTTCGGCGCCGACCTTGACCCTTATGTCATACGCGAGGGCGGATAAAAGTACAGATCGCGACCACGTCAGATTGCGATTTGCTCCCAGGACGCGTTTGTCACTCACTGTCGTTGGGTCAACCGGATGAACATGCCTGTCAATCAGCCAATGCCGTCAGAGAGCGACAGCCTGGGGCTTTGTCCACTTAAGGGGCCCCGTGACCACGTAGGAAGGCACATGCGAAACAACCTTTGCCGAGTGTGAAAGAGGCAATTCAAGGTGAAGCTCTGAAGGCAAACAAGATGGCAGGGATTGATTTTTTCCCCCTCAACAAAACTTGCTGAGACTCCTCGAGACTCCACTGCAGCAGTGGCAGAAAGGGGAGGAGGAAATAAATAAAAGAATGAATAAAAATACAAACACACAAACAAAAAAGATGGCAATTCAAAAAAAAGTGTGCCAGATAGGATGTAAAATCACACACACGTGTATTTGGTACATATTCTGTACGTACAGTAAATACGTATGTATAGGGTTGGAACATGATAATTAGATTTTTTAAATTTGTGAAACCTAATGAGACAAACAGGTGTTGTTGTGAAATGTTTGTATCCTCCATAAAAAAAGAAAAAGTGCGAAGCACAGATGTAGCTGCACGGTTTCAAATTCCAGCAGGAGTCGGGTTCTGGTTGCGAATGCCACCGCAGTCTTGCATTCATCGTGGTGCTAATTCTTTTCGGGCAGTGAGTGATGAAGCCTGGTCAGCTGGTCAGACGCTTCCCTCCACACAGAATGCCAGAAATGGCAGTTGTGGTATGGAGACCCCCCCCGCCCCCACAAAAAAAAATGTTGCAAAGTGGGGCACAAAGTGTGATTTGAAGATTGAACATGAGACTTTTGCGCTAGTTGCACCAGTTGCCTGTGGGCCCGAGTGGGGGAGGCCGGGCTCAACGACACGCTGCCGAGCGCTTTTTATACGGCACCGCATTTGTTGAAGTGAAAGTGAGGGCGGAAATGCCAAAGGTTAATGGCGAGAAAGTGGGATGACAGCAAGATGTAGGAAGGAGAGCCAGAGTCTCTTGCTGGTGACGCTAATTTGGATTGGAGAGGGGGCCCGGAGAGTTTCTCCTCAAGACCAAAGAGGAAATTCAAAGCAACAAGCTCAGGCACACTGTCACCTTCTTTCTTCAACACGTTTCCCCTTCTACACTAAAGTCTAGTGGAAATGTTTGCTCCACGTTTTGGAGTCTTCCACCCGTGAGGCCGTTTTCTTCATGAGCCCAGGCCTGATGGCTTGCCCGCATGCCTGCCCGCCCGCCCTTCTTTGATGCGCCGTTGCCACTGAGCCTCGCTTGGTTCCAAGTGCAGCTGCCCGGCTCTAATTGGTCCCTTTGGGCCCGGCAGCGGCTGAGGAGAACGCAGACCACGAGCAGGAGAGCGGGGCATCTGCTTTGAGCCTAGACATGCGCGCAACATGAACGGACTGGATCCTTCAAGGTCCTTCAAAGTCTTCTTAGGTCTTGTTGGCACGACGGAGGCGGCATCGAATTTGAGAGGACCACGTTCCATGCCTTCATCGTCCAGGCAAGGTGGTCGCTGCGATCCCAAAGCCATCAACGGGCACACCTTCCTCATTCATGTTTCATTTTCCAGAAAATCCGTCAGGAACTAAAACGACCTCAAAAAGGTCTTTGGTGTGATATTACGTGGAAATAGTGAACGGAGAAGCGCTAAACTAAGGATAAAGGGGAAGCAGCTGGAAGGAGTGTCAAAGGTCATCCAATGGCCCCTAAAATCCCTCTCAGGGATCAGCTGTTTTTGTACGCAGCTTTCGTAGGTCGTCTCAGTTCGTGTAATTTAAGGGCAGCAACAAGCCCACCTTGACTTGCTACAACTTGAAGTGCTGACGTCAGCGTATGTGCAGTATACTTTTGAAAACAAACGAAAGCACAACAAGTTGAGTGGAAAAGCAAAAGGCAGCCGAGAAGCAAAGCTGCCGTCGCTCGCAAGTGAGCGCTCATAAGGTCGCTTGTAATGGGCACATCTGCGGGTGCTCTGCTCGTCGTCATTAGTAATTCAATTTGCTCTTTATTAGCCGCGCTTATCAAAGACACAGACAGCAAGCGGCAGCTTCCCGCACTCCATCTTCCTCTTCGCTCACGCCGCCGCCACCTTTCGCCCATCTTCAAGTGGGAACGTGCCGTCTTTAATTAGAGATGTGTGCACTCCCGCCCGCCGCAGACTCATTAGGTTCTGCGTGTGGCAGAAAGCGAGCCTGAAAGAGAACCATGGAGGGACCGCGGGACGGATAAAGTCGGATTAAGGAATCAGCGATAAGACGGCCAGCCGGCGGGACAAATCAAGCTTAATGTTAATCGTGATGGCTTTTTTAATGTCTTGCGAATTCACCAAGTGTGGAAAACGATGGTGAGGCGGGCGGGCGGGCAGGGTACGTGCGGATTGACCGCAGGCTGGTGGGGGCAAAAGGATGGGGGATGGGACTGTAAAAACAATGATTGCTTTCAATTAGGGCCAGCCTATATTCTCCAGTTCGTTAAAACAATCCAATTTGCAAAATGATAATTATGCATGAGCTGCTTTTTATCTGGTCGCGGCAAGACACGATAGCAGCAGCGGCGGCGCCAAGCGCCTTGACAGCCCTCTGCAAATTATCTGCTATCTGCACTTCAAGTGGGCAATCATTCAACTCTCTCCTTCTTCTTAGCAGTGCTGACATTATGCAGCACCTGCTGCCTCCTACTGGACACAAGCAAAGCTGTAATAGCTTCAAGACAGAGCACTGGCCGCTGCTGCTTGACGATCGTTGCTGACACGTTTTGACTCAACTCATTTGTCTTCATAACGAAAGAATGACGGAAGCCATTTTCATCCATTGGTCAATTGAAAAGTCAAAGGCGTTCAGAGCCGCCTACTCCAGTTCCGAGAAAACGGGGGTGGACGAGCGATCGTCTTACTTGCTCTCGATGAAGTCGGAGAGAGTCGTCTCAACTTGTGTCTCCCAAAGGAGACAAGTTCCCTGCCGGACGTCCTCCTGGCAGGTGAGGGCGCGTGGCCCCTCGCAGAGTGCTTAGCGGCCAATGAGAGGCCTCCCCTCGGTGAGCCGCTTCCGCTTGGACTGGAGCTGAGGAAAACACAAAGTCAAATCAGTGAAGACGTCAATTGATTTGAAAATCTTGCTGATCAAATGAGTTGGAATGGGAACATGGCCACATCCTCAGTTAGGAGATTTCTATCTCTAGATATCTCGTGCTAAAATACATTGTTGTTTTTTTGGACGAATTGTGCTTAATATCTCTGGGCTTTGTAGACTTCTTCCTTTATTAATTTTAATGGCCACAACTTACCCATTAGCCGACTTGCGAATGATCTTCATCCTGCTGCGAAGCTTGAATGAGTTGGGAGACGACTGGATGGTGACGCCCTGGCCGAAGTGAGAATAAAGTGGGCCCTTTTTTGCTCCTCTGTGATGTTTCTCTGCCAGCCAAACAAAAGTAGACCTGCGGAGGGCTTCCGCTCTTGCAACTGGAGACCTGGCAACGGCCGCCTTCCAGTGGTACCTACTGGACGAGAAACTTGTAGAAGAAGCCGCACATCCTCTTTTCAATTTTGTCGTGGTGAAAGAGCCTGATTTGAGTTTCTTGATGGCTTCTCCCTTTTCCAGAGCTCTCTGATCACCGCTCAGAGTTTTGGGGGACGTTGACTTTCTCAAAATCTTTGCTTGGAGCCCAGTAGATGAGGAGACCCATTTGTACTTGGAGGCCCTGGGAACTGCGGCGACCGGATTCTGCTTGCGTGCCTTTTTGGCGGGGGTTCGCTTGGTGAGCGGGGACGCGAGAGAGCTTGCGCCTAAAAGGGAAGCTTTCGCACCGCTCGTTGAGTCCACATCTTGGTTTGCTTGCGAGTAAACGGAGCCACTTGGTTGGCTTTGGAAACTCTGGTTCTTAACCCAAGTGAACTTGGATTTTGTTTGCCCGCCTGTGGCCTGCCTGGATCGAGGCAAAGGCTGCTCTCGGAAACCTTGTTGTGGCACCTTGGAAGGTGAGGAGCTCTCGCCTTGGCCAACTTGTTCTTGGCAGTCTGGCCGTTGGGTCTCAATGACGTCGGCTTGACTGTTGAGAATAGGTTGATTCTGGAACCAGGCTGGGTCAGCCCTGGCTTTTGGGCCTGGCGGTACAACACTTTGTTTGACCAGCCCTTGCTGTTGGGTACTTTGTACTAACAGGACTGAGGGAGGTACGGCTACCGTTGTTTTACAGCCCCCTCTTCTTTCTGTGGAAACATTTTCAATTCCTGCGTTCAGAGTTTCTTTTTGTCCTTTTTTCTTGTGTGGCGCCATCTTTGATGATGCAGTGGGAGGCTTGGACGCATCACTTTTTTCACTGCGTAGCGAGGCACTGTGAGCCTCAACGTGAATGTCTGAATGGTGTTCTGGGCTGGAGGTGGAGACGGTGGACATGGGGCTCCTATTTTTGAGAGAGTAAGTCTCCCTCCAGCTACCGTGGCTGGAACGAGCATATAAACCATGTGGATGTGTGACAGATGAACTTTGGCATCTGCCTCTGGATGTTGTTGCCGCCTCTGGAAGCCTTGGCGTGTTGCCATGGACACCCTTATGCTTATCAATGAGATCTAAAATTTGGAGAACAAAAACAAATCCACATGAAAACACTTGACAGCACGAAGAAGACTATTAGCTGCTATTTTGCTTTGTTTCCTCTCTCTTGCAGTTCCCACTAATCTACGTCATTTCCAGTCCAACACATGTGAGGTAGCTAAGATTAAATGTCAAGTCAAGTTTATTTGTATAGCCCTAAATCACAAGCAGTCTCAAAGGGCTCTACATAGACAAAAATTGACAATTATTATTCAATTATGCCAAATTTGTATTCCCCCCCCCTCCCCTTGTGAGTGTTCTAATACAGTGATGCCATGAGATACAAGTTGGATTCGTTCCATGACCACCCTTGTCACTCAAAACGGTTGTATTTCAAACCGTCTGTACCCATTGAAATAAATGGAAGTGCCATTTATCCATTCCTCTTTGTATCGAGCTTTAAAATACATAAAAACTCAAATTCTGTTGACCACAACATTGTCATTATTTGGGTGCCAATGTATCGAGCTTTAAAATACATCGAAACCCTGATTGTGTGGACTAGAACATTGTCATTAATTGAGTGCCAATGTCCGATGTGTTCACTTGGCTCATCACAGCTTCGCTGCATCTCGGTTCAAACCAGCGGCAGCGAAATGGAACAGTTTATCAGCCTTTCGTTGTAATGCGTTAAGATTAAACCTCAGAAAAACATTGACAGCTTCATAAATAGCCAGCTAACGTTAATGAATTTCACTGAGGAAAGTGCGATTGAGCGAAACTGGAGTATGGGTGCGTAAAACAGCAAACAATTCGACGGGGAAACAAAGCTGTGATCCAGAGTGACTGTCACGGAATAAACACATTACCACAAACATACGTACTTTGTAGAAGATCAATTTGCCGTTTCAACGATTCACGCTGCTCCATGTTTATATCACTTGTTTCTTCTTCCTGTGATTACGGTGCTTTCCAACCACATTGTCGCTGTGTGAGCCCCCTCTTCTGTTCCGGAAGATGAAAGGGAAAAAACAAGTGCTAAAAAAAGAACATTAATGTTTATTTTTAGTGTTTATACTGAGGGGAAAAGCCGAAAGGAAAAGAAGAAGATATTAATTGTTTTCGTATTCAATAGCGTTGACGAATACACGTGTTACTTTTTAAGTCAAAATTATGTTATTGGCCAATACTTTAAAGTGGACATTCGTTTTATATTTTTGTCTATTTGACATCAATGCTCTGAGTAAAAAAGTTACTCGACAATTATTCTATACTTTTTTCACTTAGTACTTTAACACAGTTCATTTTTGAAGGAGCACTACTTCTAACGTTTGCTTGAGTCAACCCATCAATTCTGTCAAAGTCTTAACTTCACTGGGTGGCGAATCTTATTTTTCAAAAGTCACAGTACGTACTCATACTTGAGAACAATTTTGGGTTAATCTACCGATCTCTTTCACAAAATGAAGATGTGGCGGGCGTGATGTAGTGTATGCCCCTTCACACTCTTCACGTCCCTGTATTGGCAGAGTTGCGTCGAGTAACAGAGTTGATCATATTTCATTAGCATTTATTCCGATGAGCACAATGCTCAAAGTGGGATGCGGACCTTATACGTCCTGATGTGTCGTCATCTTTAATCGCCGTCTCCATAATTGACGTTGTCAAAACGTTCGTCTCAATTCTCTGAGAAATCTTTACCCTTGGACCTTTATTATCCGCCTCGTCTCCTTCACGAGCTCTACGGTGCTCGCAGGTTCTACCAAGCGAACAAGCGACGCGAGCATATAGGAGATGTTATTCAAATAAATGAGATGTGGCCTTGTCTCTCAAAGTAAAACTGTCGCAGTCGTGTCGCTGTCACACCAAGTAGTTGTGAATACAAAATTCACAATCTAATTTGTTGATGCATCTAACAAGTTGCACCAAAAGTTGCCATTTTAGCAGAAGAATGACAACGAAAATTTGATATTTTAGCAGAAGAATGACCATTACTCACGACGACGTTCTGAATTAACACCGACGAGGAAGCGCGTCTCACGATCGAATGGGGACAAAATCAAAACAAATCATCTGATTTGGACGAGCTAAGGTATTGTTGGTAACACTTACATTTCGGCTTGTATTGTTAGTAACACTTACATGTTTGCTTACCGACGAGTGTTTTCTGTCCTCAATCGATTGTTATTTTATTGTTTCGTTTTTATTTTTTGGAAACCCATTTTATCTGATTGAATTTGCTTGTTGGGTGGGGAGATATAGCGATGTCCCCGCAATCCGTACATGCAAGTGTCATATTTGTATATACATGACAATGTATTCTGAAAAGTAGTGCAAAATAGTCTGAAGATGCAGTCAAGTGAAATATTTGAAGGTACACAACGACACCCATCATTCTACTTCATAATACGAGTATCTAAAATACATTTTAAGCCTAATCAATACACTAACCACTCGAATTTTAATTGATCGGTTGTGTGATTGTGTTATTACCACGTGTAGAGAAAAACTAGAATATGTGCCGCAATAAAATTGGAGCTTTTTTAAATAAGTCCCCCTTTCAAGAGGCATTGAAACGTTAATTATTTGGAACAAAACACAAGTCTCCCCAGGAAAACAAGTTGTAAAGCACTCATCGCATTTCGACCTCTTGCAAATTAAAATATGGGAATGTTTCCAAGTAGCCCCCTGCAATGTCTACATGTACACGCTGGTTGAGGAGCATTGTTTAATGTTTGTTGACAGGACAGGCTTCCGGTTAATTTTCACGAGTGCTCGACTCTTCCAAATATAATGTCGTACTTTTGGACCGGCATCTCAAATGTCGCACTTACGGTGCTCAGGTGCTGTTAGAGTGAACATTATCATTTGTGCAACTTACTCTTATGATTGTGTTGGTGTTTTTTTTAATCTATCCAATGTCCTGCTTCCTCAGGATCATGATGTCGACAGGCATCCAGTACTTCATCGTCACCGAACCGCCAGACTACCTCCGACACAGTCACGCTGGTCGCATCTGTCATAGTATTTATGAGTACCGAGCAAGTATCGACTTTGCCCAAAAGTTACAAGTATTCATGCTTGGCTCACTGGCACCTTTGTACTGCGAGATGGATCGCAGATGTCTGGAAGAAGTCAGTGAGTGCGAGGCTGCTCTTCTGCTGGCCGTCACCGACAACTCTGAAAGGCTCAAATGGTTTCGAGACAAAGACGCTCTCCGTCGAGCGCTGACGCTTTGCGAGGGAACTGAAGTCGTCGTGGAAGAAGGAGGAGGGCAATTGAAGGGAATCATCCGCTTCATAGGAAGCCTGTCCCAAGCGGCGGCAGAAGAGCCCTTGAAGGCAACATTCTTTGGAGTTGAGCTACAGGTACAAGCTTCCAAACAAGACTCCGTCCCAAACATGCCACTTCTTGCATTTGGGCCTGTTTGCAAGAAATGCTTTTCTTGTTGTCTGCGGTCAAGGGGGAAGACAAGGGCAAAGGCAACACGGACGGATGCCACGACAACGAGAGCCTCTTTGTTTGCGAGCGCGACTGCGGCATCTTCGCTCCTTTCTGCAGAGTCCGACCACGTGATTCCGACGCCTCCTCAGTGGCCGACTCCGAGCCCCCGTCGGGTCGCCAAACACAAATGCCGGTCCCGGGCGACAGAGTCACCTACTTCATTGAAGATTACTGCTGTTATGGAATGGTGCTCAACGTCCAGGAGAAGGACGGCAAACATTTTGTCTTGATCTCCACCGTGAGTCAACATTGCAGCAATATTACGCTTGTACACAAGTTTAATATGACTATTTTGTTTTATTTTTACGATTCTTCACATCTGAAGGGGAAGTTTGATGCACAGTCTCCTTCGCCTTTTTGCTTGGAGCTTTATCTGAACAGCAGGTGGCAGCGGCGGGCCAAATGCAAACAAAGCATCATAAATTTGGCCTTTTCTTTATGTTTGCAGGACATTGATGCCACGGGGAAGACGGGCGAAGTTGAAGTCCCGCTCCAGTTTGTTGTTGTTGGGGAATATCCTGCCGGTTGGAGCATGCATGATTCACATGACACTTTATATTTGGTGGGCATTTTACCCAAATGTGTGTCCCCCCCTCACAGGGTCTGACCTGATTGCCCTCGACAACGTTGCAGTAGAAGAAAAATGCGGCATGGGTGTGAACTCACTGGTGGAGGTGTCCTTGGGCACGGGCAGTTTGTACGGAATCATCCGCTGGATTGGGACCCTTCCCGGGCGACAGGACGTGATGGCTGGACTCGAACTTGTAATGTTCACCATTTGGGTGGAGATTGAAAAACAGTGGAACTGCCTATGAACAAGAAATCTAGTTAGACTCCTCATTCATTGGCAGCAAATAAATCTGTGGTGATATTGTGGATTGCTTTGTTTGATCGTAACATTATTTCAACCCTCCATTTGAGCTTGATCCAGTTTTCTGTCCTGTTGTGCAGGAGGAGGACATTGGCGTGAGTGACGGCACCTTCAAAAACGTCTCTTTCTTCCAATGTCCTCCCAGAAGGGCTCTCTTCGTCAAGTACGGCTGTTGCCGTCCCGATGCGCGCTTTCTCAGCGAGGGGGCGCCGAAGCACTCGCTCGCAGGTCAGCGTCCTCTCCGACCTTCCAGCGAAGTTTGACCTCTCATGCATTATGTTCACTGTTGCAGACAGAGAAATACAGCAGAGTGTTGAAAAAGTGGATCCCGTGGCTCCCGTCAGCTCGGATCGAGTTGCGCGAGTTCTGATTGGCCGGATGAAGGGCATCCAGGGACACTGCAACTCTTGCTACATGGATGCGGCCCTCGTTAGGTGACCACGAGTTTGTTGCTCGGAGCTCTTTCTTTGCTGCTTCCAAGACCTTGGCTCAAAGACGACGCTTGTCTGCTTCTTTGCACCTTGGCAGTTTGTTCTCTTGCTCCTCGGTGCTGGACTCCATGTTGTGCAAATCCATCGAGCCTCAAGACGCGGCCATTCAGAGAACGCTGCTCCACGACATCGTCAACCCCCTTCGAAGGTGTGTTTCACACGTGTGAGTTGGAAAGGCATGGCGAGTGATCTCGGGCTGCTTTTCCAGCGAAGGCTTTGTGCAAGCCATGCACGTCATGAAGCTGCGACAGCAGCTGGAAAAACACGGCTACTGTCGCTCCTTCACCACAGAGGAGAAGGGTGAGTTTGGTTTCCCTGGCATCGTGGACGCCATTTGTGTGCCGGGCTCACTCCGCTGTGGGTTTTCAGACCCGGAGGAGTTCCTCACCGTCATCATGCACCACATCCTCGCCCTGGATCCTCTCCTCAAACTGTACGTCGGCGCCTCTGCGGAATTTTTCGCCAGACGCGCCCGAACCTTGACGCGTGCCGTGACGTCCGCAGGTCGGCTGCTGGCAAAGTGCAAGAGAGTTACTGCTATCAGATCTTCCTGGAGCAGAAGCGAGGCCTGCTGCTTCCGACTGTGCAACAGTTGCTGGAACATTCCTTCCACAACGCCGGACTTAAACTGGCCGAGGTGATACGGGCTCCTTGTCGTCGGTGTGTCCTGTCTGCTTTCTGCATCCTTTTCATTGTCTCCAAAAATGTAACACTTTTCTCTTTCCTTCTCATTTCAGATGCCGTCCTGCCTTATTCTTCAGATGCCTCGCTTTGGCAAGAAATTCAAAATGTTTGACAAGATCATTCCATCCCTGGAGTTGAATGTCAGCGGCCTCCTCTCAGAGTGTAAGCCCGGGTTGTGCTGCTTGTTACCGGCGAGCAGAGTCAGAGCGGTGCTGAACGCCGTGTGTCTTTCAGGTCCCCAGCAGTGCATCCTCTGCGGCAAGCTGGCCCAGGAAGAGTGTGCCCTCTGCTTTGACGAGTCGCTCTTCAGCCAGACGGGATTCAAAGTCTTCTGCACCACATGCTCGCTTCAGGTGTGCCGCCTTCCGCACGGTCCTAAGGCAAAGGCCGCTTCCAAATGGAATTCAGTCGACGACGTGCATTCCAGGTCCATTCTCAC
Organism: Syngnathus floridae; assembly: GCF_059516105.1. Taxonomy (NCBI): domain Eukaryota; kingdom Metazoa; phylum Chordata; class Actinopteri; order Syngnathiformes; family Syngnathidae; genus Syngnathus; species Syngnathus floridae. The sequence continues at coordinate 3,460,263 of NC_142425.1, forward strand.
CCTCGGCGGCGCAGCCATCAGACGACCGTCCTGGACCTCCCCGAGGGTTACGCCGCGCAAAGAGCGCCTCACTCGCTGACTCGGGACACCTTGGAGCTCTTTGCCGTCCTCTGCATCGAGACGAGCCACTACGTTGCTTTCATCAAATACGGAGCCCACAGCCACGACTGGATCTTCTTTGACAGCATGGCGGACAGGGAAGGTGAGCTGCGGAGGCAAATGGCGAGTCGCTGCGGCGGCTCGCGGCGGCAGCTAGCAGCGCTCCCTTTTGCTGGCTTTTGACCGGGTCATGTGCTGCGCTCTCACAGGCGACGCAGACGGCTTCAACATCCCTGAGGTGCGAGCATGCCCCGAGGTGGCCATCTACCTGGACATGTCCCCGGCCGAGCTGGCCGATCAGATCCCTCGGGACATGAAAGGTGTTGCCAAACGTCTCTTCTGCGATGCCTACATGTACCTGTACCAGAGTCCCAGCATGTACCTTTATCGCTAAGCGGGACGCCTCTCGGAGCCTTCCACGTTTCATCTGGCCTGCCCGCACTTTCTTCAATTGTTTTACAAAGCTTGAGCTCGACTTTCAAAGACTGACTGGGGGAAAATAAAGACAATGGAGCAGGTAGCAAAGTTGAAAAACCTTGTCTCTTCCTGCTGTTCTACATGTTTTTTCTAAAGTTGATCATTTTGTGATGTTAAATTGGACCTCAATTTCCCAAAGTGTGCGTGTGGTTAAATTGGACCTCAATTTCCCAAAGCATGTGTGTGGTGATAATTCCAAGCGATCAAGCCCAACACTTGCCTGATGAGCTCAGAGAGTTCAAAAGTGTGTCCAGGGAGATAAGCGAAGAAGTTGTCGTTGCGCAAACAAGTGCACATGCTCCACTCGTGCAGCTGGGTAGGTTTATTTGAGCTGGCCGAGCGACCCGGCTGCCATGTATTCTCCTTGTTAGGAGAACGCTTTGCTCAAGGATGTGTGCTTGTTAAACAAACAAAGCAGCTGCAACTTTTTCTCACGTTAAAGTCAACACGACATCTTGCCACACAGAAATGAGGACTTTTGGCACCTTCTTCTCAAAGTCTATCTCAAAGCTGTCTTTACTTTTGCCGCTTAGTTTTGAACCATCACTATCGCTGTCCAACGGCAAATGTCTTCTTTGCTGTTGTGCTGATGACGACAATCAAGCGAGCAACTTGACTGTCCTGCTTTGATCACGTTTCAGTCCAAGTTGATTGGTCGTCAATGTGCAGTCTGTAAATCATCAAGCAAATGGAAGATTATGCCTCATGAGCCGGGCGTGAGGTCTTCCTGACTCCGTGGATTCTCATCAATCAAATTGGCAAATTGAGCCATATAAGTTTGCCTTCGGGGTTGGCCCTTGCACTTTGGAGGTTCAAACAAGATGATCATGATGATGCGCCAGTGTGTCCGTTTATGAAGATCTATTTCCATTGTGCAAAATGCAAATGAACCCAGTGCACGGGTGGCCTATTATGCCTCTCGGCGTCTTGAGACATGATCTTGAATGTGAATCTGTATCTTCAACAAGAGGGAAATGAAACTGCGGTGCTTTTTGTTTTGCATCCAATCACAACGATTATGATGTTGATGAATGCAGGCTTTCAAGTGTTAATTGTTGACGTCCTGCATCAGATGAGGAGGAAATGCACAGAGGTTCTTCTGATTAAGAGCAGATTGATTTTATTTAACTCCACAGCAGCCGCTCACCGTCATCTGGCTTGCTTTCCTGAAGGCTACCATGGAAAGAGAAAGCTGATTGGGTCGTGGATTTGTATTGCTTCTTTATGCAAGGCAAGAATTTGTAATGCTTAATGTTTAAGATCTGAATGGACGAACACATGAAGAGCAGTAACTTGATGCACTTGCCTCGGTTCCATCTCGGCTATACTACTGCACTTGATTTTGGAGTCAGCTTGTCCTCCAAGTGATTCCAAAGTGCTGCCGCTCGCCTACGAACTGCATGGAGCTCCTCGAGGCCTAAGCTCATTTTGTAATTGCATAAATCTGTGGGAAAACTGCATTATGATCGAGGCTCACCCACAATAAGCCCAGATGACCAATACTTTTGAATTCTGAAAAGGAATAATAAAAAATGAGCGGTGCGGTCCAGTTGTGTTTTCTTGCTTGCGGCTGTGTTTACATTCACACGTGACCTCTTGGCCTTTGTCGACGATGCCTGCATGGGGTGCTGGGGGACATGCAGCTGGAAACAGTTGGCGTCCTTTTTTGACCACAAGCGCAATTCTCCAACAAGGAACTGGCAGAGTGTAATAGTCAAGAAAGTACTCGACATCATTCGGTCATTTCTGAGACACTAGCTTGCATCTGCCATCTTGCAGTCATTTTAATAAACTTTGTGATCCGTAAAGTTTGCCGTATACAATTTCAAAAGTTGCAGTTATCACGATGAGAGCGAGCAACATGTTGAGGGCGTCCTCATTTTACGCGACTTCACGCACGCTGAGTTAGCGCCCTGCTTGATTGGATTTGATATTTATGGCTCGCCGATATCGCGTATAATTGTGACTTGAGGGTTGGCAAAGCGAGGGCGCCCTCCCCGGCTCCATTAGACGAGCGCTCGCGTCTTTTTCGCTCGCGCGCGTGCGCGCATCCTCTTTGACTCCTCATTCTCATTCTCACGCCTGCACATGCAGGGCTGGAAAATAACCCAAATCATTCTCATCAGGCCGAAAAGTCACTGCAGCGCCGCGACTTTATTGGCTTGGATATTTTTTTCTTTCGGCTCGGAGCGAACTACACAGCTTGCGCTCCAAGCCTGCGCATACAGCATGTCCGTCTCTCAAGGCTTCTGCTGGAAACGGGCGACGACGTTCCTTGAGTTGAGTCTGCTGCAGATGCTGTGGGCGACGTTGGTGAGTCCCCCCGACGGTCCTGACTTCACGTTCACCTGTTCCGTGTGAGCTTTAAGCATGCGTGAGTCATCGCCTAACCCCTTTCTTAAAGATCCTACAGAACTCTCAGTATCTGGAGAGAGAAAACCAATTTAGCAAAAGAAGTTGATGTAACAATTAAAATGGGGACCCTTCTTGTGTTCAAGGCATCCCCGGGAGGGAGCGCTTGGCAGCTGGGATCCAGGGAAAATCTGAACGGCTATTCTTAATACAGAGCTGGAAAAGAACGAGGTTGCCGAGTACTGGCGAGGGGAAACAAGAAATTTGACTTCTAAGAGCCAAAGTCTTGCTCCCCAGCCCTTGTGAAATTACCCATGGTGCTTCTTCAATTTTAATTTCTTAAAATTGCAGATGAGAAATTAACTTTCAGACATGAAAAACATCCCAATCCCCAACTGATGATTTGATGATTTAGTGTGATAAGAATGAAATATTTATTTCTATGACGGTGTCCCTTTACATTCACTTTTGGCCTTTGAAGGGCTGTCACTGTATCGACCTCGAAGCCTACGAAAATGACGCCCTTAACCATCTCGTCTCGGCAGAGGTTGACGCTTGCCCCCCCAGGCGGTGATTTTATTTCAGTTGCTTTCAGATGAAGCGCTGCCATTTACAAAGACACACACACACTCACAGGCTGTAATGTTGGCAGCTTGCGATCTTCTCGCTCGTCAAGCAGATATGAAAGACATATTTCATGTGAAGCTGCGCTTCCCAAACAAGATTCACATTTTCTATCACGCCTCACTTTGATTTTCTTCTCCTCACTCCCTGCTAACGCCGCAGCGGTGGCCATCTCAACACATTTCAGAGCACATTTTTCACGTAAATGAGTTTGGGAGGATCGTCCAATAATGACAAGCACACAGAGTGAGCCAATAATGAGAACGGATTGTGATCTTTCATGTGGACTGATGAAGGAATTAAATTCAAATGTCATCGTCTAAAGTGGGCGTCATGCTGGTGCACGGTTCTGAGATCCGGGGTTCGATCCCGCCTCCGACCTACACCGGGTGGCGTTTGCATGCGGTTCAGACAATGGATGGATGAATTGTTTCTGTGTCAACGGCAATGTCCATGAAAGGAGTTTGGGCTGATGCAGACTTTTGTCACTGTGTAGACAGAGGCCATGCACCCGGATTGCGCCCTAGTGCTTCAGCACATGAAGGCGCAGGAAGAATGCGGACACATCATCGCTCAAGAAGAAAACAAGCTCTCCACCGGGGCAGGTATACAAGTTGCACTCTTGACACACTCAAGGGACATTTCCATACCGCCGCTTTGCACTTTTGGGTTTCATCCGCCACACTGGCGTCGGAGGTCAACGCGGCAGAACGTGCGCTTTGTCTAACGACAAGATGAAAGCCGGTTTGTTTTCACCATCTGGCAGCTGAGTTCCACGAGAGGCACGCCACATGTCTCCTTAAATCCCGCGTTACTCCTATCTGCCGCTTCTCGTTGGCGGTCTTGGCTTTCACCTTATCGCTTCGTTGTTTATTAAAGGGGAGATATTGCAGCGTACATCCCAGCGGTGCCCTTTCCTCTCGCAATACTTGTAATAATATTATGGGAGCGGCAGCGATGAAGAAAAATGTTTTATTGGACCGTGACAAAACAGCGATAAGTCAGCTGTGCACAGAATGAGCCGGATGAGGAATGCAGCTCTGACACGATAAACTTGGATTTACATTTGGTGCTTGGGAATGGCAAAGGTTCCCTTGCGAGGAGCAAACAGAAGATATCAAAACCGTGCGTCCACATATGAACGCATTCTGGATTTTCAGCATGAAGAACTGAAAGGGAGCTGGTGAAAAGCAGCCAGTCACGTGTCGTGCCGGGCTCGAGTATATGTTGAGGCTTGTGCTCGTAAACCAGATCTCCGAATCGCACCAAATTGGTCACAAACTGGTGAACGACATCTGCCAAGAGGCCGCCAACGCCAGCAAGTCCGCTGTTTGTGGGCCGCTGTCGCCGCTGACAGGCCTCAAAACAGCAAACAGATGACTTTGTCATTCGTTTAGAAGTGCTTTGGATTTATCCAATCAGACCACACCTACCAACACCCACCAACACAGTCTGCTGCAAAGTATGTTTTGAATCACACCAACCGTTTGAATGCCTCGCTCATTTCAGAACATGAAAGAAATACACGGCAGGTAAGACTTCCAAAGGACGTTAGCATCTGACAAAAGACCCATTAACAATGTGAGAGGGCAGACGAGCCGCAAAGAGCAGCCTTTCCATCTGCAGCATTCATCACAATGTCACAAGCGCTAATTAGCGGCTAATGAAGGAAGCGCCGCTCATACGCACGCACAAGGCCATTCAAATGAGAGCACGGCGGCCTTTCACGCATGGCTGCCCGGCCAAGCATGCGTTCGCCGGAGAGCCATTAGGAGATGACATTAAACAGGCCATTTTCAGCCTGACGCCAAAGCAAAATGCCACCTTCTTTGTTCAGTGTCCGCTTCAAGTTCTTTCTTGACAGAACAAACATGACACGAAGATGTACGAGAAACAGGATGATGTCATAGAAGAGGCGCAAATCAAACAGATTTCTCAATTGGTGACGCGCTGTCTTGCTGAACGTGCTGTATTGCTAAGCGTGGTTTTGCCACCGTAGGGTGCCCGACCGTGTGGGACGAGATTCGCTGCTGGTATGCTGCCGAGGTGGGGCAGGTGGTGGGCGTGTCCTGCGCCAATGTCTCCCTGCTCTTTCTTAACCAAGGTAAAGCAATCCGCCATTTGGAAGCAAAGACAACAGGAGCATTGTCTTTCCCGCCTTTTGAATCAAGAAAACAAAAATGTATATCCATCCATGACTGCTATGACTGCATATCTTCCAGAAATGCAAATAAGCGCAAAGCCAAAGTGAAAGCAAATCATTCCATTTGAGCCGAGTGGGTGCGCTGCATGCGCGAGGAATGGCGGACGGGTTGCCCCGAGCCGATGACCTTCTAACTCAATGTTAGCAGGTTTCCGGCCCCCAATGGAGTTCCGCCTCCACGGATGCCTTGCAAAAGTCAAGTTGATACGTCATTAGCGAGCGCCGATGGAAACGCCAGGACCATCGCAGAGAAAAGAACCAAGTGGGAAATCAAAGGCTTGCGTGTAGCGGCCATGAGCAAGAAATTGGCAGCACTTGTTAGCTCCGGCAATGCTGAGAAGAGGCACTTCTCTCTGGAGCCTCAGCCTTCGCCCCGGCCGCCAATGCAATGTGGTCAACACGTTACCTTACTTTAGCCTTGACAGCAAACCTCCCACCAAGGAATCTCCATGGACGTGCGGGTGGATTTGCATCACGATGCCCACTCTTTCCCAAAACTGTAAAACTCGTACGTGTGTTTGTATTTCTGACGGGCAGCTTGCGGCTCACTATAACATCTGATCATAGCCTTCATGTAGTATTTCTTTGCCAGATTCACTTGATTTTGTGGTTATTTAGAACAGAGGTTCCCCAGCCAGTTGCCAGAGGTTCGCAATTGTGCCTTTTGTGCGCTAGGTCACATCTACAGGAACTGCACCGAGAGCGGCTGGTCCGAGCTGTATCCAAGCTACACGGACGCCTGCCAGTTTGCTGACGACAACCCAGCAGAATCCGAGGTAGACGTCAAACACCACCGCACCGATTGGCTATGGAAGTTGACGGGGAGGGCAAGATAACGACAACATCAAAACAAAAAGCACGACCACAGAATTTGAATTGAAACTGGGTTTATAATTTTGGATTAGATAACAGTATCCCCGTATTAATACTTGTCCACTAGGCTTGCAAAATCTTCGGATAGTTTCGTGACAGCGACAATCACAAGCGTGAAGCGTCTGCTTGGTAGAAAATCCTCTTCCATTTTGACAGTGTCTGCTGCCAACCGCCCCTGAGAAAACTTCATATAGACCTTCACGCAAATGTCGTTTTATTTCAGGCAAGGAGGCAATTCCTAAAAAGGAATTGCTCGATGTTTACGTGTGCACCGTCCGTCTCCACTATTTTGTATTCTGAGCGGTCGAGGCAGATGGCTGCTGCCCCATGCTGAGGCTTGCTTCTGCTTTGGCTCTACGGGGGAGGGGCTTCAACATATGCTCACTCATGCGGACATCGGTTCAGTCCATTTCATTTGACTTTTCTGATGACATTTTGAGGATTCTAATAAGATGAAAACATCCGATTAGCAAAATATCATTGTGCCTACACAACAAATCTCCATTTGAGCGAGGATAAGGAATTCAGCCTTTTTTGTCACAATGCTAAATAGGTTTTGCTTAAAAGTTTGTGACCATGCGTTGCACAAAACTGCTAATGAAGGTCACGGTGTGCTAAAATAGATGAGGACACCTCAAGAGGTTCACAGTGGCTTTGATGAACATCGCAATCACCTGACAGCATTTCATGAAGGTTAATGCAAAGTGCTTGGTCATGTTTCGCTTTTTTCTCTCCCACTTCAGACAACGTACTTCTCCAACTTCAAACAGGTGTACACAGCCGGCTACGCCACATCCCTCATCTCGCTTATTTCTGCCATTTTTGTATTTACAATTTTCAGGTAACTCTTTTTAAAAAATAAATCCTGGCAAATTACAGTCCAGTAACATTTTACTTGTAAAAACTGTGTTAAGGCTACTTTGAAATGTTTGACCTTCTCCTTTGGCAGGAAGTTTCACTGCACCAGAAACTACATCCACATGAACCTCTTTTTCTCTTTCATCTTGCGAGCCAGCGCCGTCTTCATTAAAGACGAAATTCTCTTCTCCAATGAAGATCTGGACCACTGTTTCATGTCCACCGTGAGTACAGAAGCGCTTACTCGATGTTTCGCACTTAAAAGAAAGAATACGTGGTCATTCACAATCATCCTTTCAGGAAGAAGAAGGGCAAATGCAAAGTTGTGCAAAGTTGGAATTTTTTCAGGGGGCTTGAGGGTGCAATTTCAGGAAGCAAGGTGAAGTCACAAGCAATGTGTAGTAATTGTCAAAATCACAACTGTTAAGGATCGGACAGTACAGCCAAGTGCGTGACGACGGACTTTATTGGAAGGGGATGATGGGAACAGCCGGCGCTGGAGCGGCGATCGAGCTGGAGAGGACAAACGGTTCTGCGGGGGTTTCGAATAGTCAAGCAAGTCAAGTTTCTCCGGGACTGATGAGCGAAGCAGCATCAAGGGACAGACTGGCACTCGGTTCTGCGCTGGCGGCGCTGATATAACGCTGTCCATGAACCCGTGGCAGGTGACGGTGATTCCACTGACAGGGGGGGCGTGGTCCCGTCGCAGGTGGCACCAGCGCGTGATAACAACATCAACAAAAGTCCAAAACAACAAAGCACTTCAAAACAGACCCAAAGTTACTTGAGTAGCAAATACAAGCAGTGAGCCACCGGAACATTTAAAGTGACGAGACAATGAGTAACGGTTTAGATTATTGAAACACATTATATAATAATAGTAATAATAATAATTATATTATATTGTAATAATACTCACCATCACTCTCTCGCCTTGTTTGCAGATGTCGTGTAAATCAGCCGTGGCCTTCTTTCAGTTTAGCATCTTGGCCAACTACTTCTGGCTGCTGGTGGAGGGCATGTACCTGCAGACCCTGCTGGCTCTCACCTTTGTCTTCCAGAAGAAATACTTCTGGTGGTACATTCTCATCGGCTGGGGTGAGTGTTTGTGTTGTTGTTTGGGGTCGACTTGGAATGACGTGATACCTCGCCGTGCTCTCCAGGTGTCCCGTCGACAATTATCACGGCATGGATCTTGACTCGCAACTTCTATGACAACAGAGGGTGAGGCGCTTCCGACACACCTTCCATTTCCTGTACTGCTTACGTGCACGAGAGTCGCTCAATAAAAAGGGAAAACGTTGGAGGCAGAAGCCAAAGCAGCCAGGCTTTGCGTTCTCGTTTCTGAACGTGTTCAGGCGAGAACGACGATATTTCGCCCTCGTCATGTTGATCTTGTTAACGCGTGCGCTGTGCCTCAGATGCTGGGACGACACAGATGTGGCCTCCATCTGGTGGATCATAAAAGCTCCCATAACTGTATCGTTGATGGTGAGTTAGTGATATACAAACCATTTTCAACACCTCCAGAAATTATCGTAATAACACAACCACATGGAGAGTGACCAATAGTAAGGATTTGTGGTCAAAAAGGAAAACAAAGCCAAATATGACATAGCTCAATATTCCAAGCTGGTCCTTGTGTCTTCTTTGTGCAGGTCAACTTCATCATCTTCATCAACGTGATCCGCATTCTGGTGCAGAAGTTGCGTTCCCCTGCTGGTGGCGGCAACGATGGCGGTCACTTCAAGTGAGGCGCTTGCTTTCAAACGATTGGAAATGCGCGGCTTGACCAACGAACGTTGTGTCTTGCCGGCCGACAGGAGACTGGCCAAGTCCACGCTGTTGCTCATTCCGCTTTTTGGGATGCACTACATGGTGTTCGCGTTCCTGCCTGAGAACACGGGAGCGGAGGCTCGTCTTTTCATCGAGCTCGGCTTGGGGTCCTTTCAGGTGCCATATTCACAGATTCGTCATACGTTCCGAAGATATAATCTTAGATATATGACGATGAGCGTTGTTTGCTTGCAGGGATTTGTTGTGGCCCTACTCTACTGTTTCCTGAACGGTGAGGTAAGTGACTTGAGAAGATAACAAGACTGAAAGATTTGTCATCTCTGAAGATTCTTTTTGGGCGCAGGTGCAGGCCGAACTGAAGAAACGGTTTTGGAAATGGCAGACTCAGGATTACCTACGTTACAGTAAGCGACGTCGCACCTTGTTCACGGACAGCAGTACGCTCACTCAGATCTCCGTCCTCGACAAAAGCAGCCCCAAAGACGAACCGGCCCGTGGGACAAATATCCTTCCGGGCGCGCTCACGACCTGCCGCAGCTCTGCGCTTTGATTCAAACCTAATCAGGTGACTCAATGGAGCGGCTTGATTGAATGTATCTTTCCATTTGGTACGGTGGGACGACTGCAAAATCATTTGGAAAATCTTCAGCTACAGTATTTATGAAGTTAACACGGGTGTCGCGATGAACATTTCTGATGGCATTGATTGGTCTTCATCAAATAAAATCCTTCTCGTGCATTGCAGCCAACGGCATCCGTTCGACTTCGACGCCTCAAATCGACAGACTTCATATGGCACTTTTTAATATTCTTTGATTGTCTGTACATCTAGTAAATGCAAACAACAGAAATCGTAATGACCACTTTGATATCTTGAATGCAGTCATGTGCACAAAGCAACCAACCAATAGTTCCTAGGAAATTGTTTTCTTCCTCACAGTCACTCATCAACTGCCCGGCGGACAGCGCAACTGCTCCTGCGTCATTGAAATTGCGTTTTGACGCTATTGAATGCATTCGAATGTCGAGCGGCCACTTGGCGATAAGCATCGCAGGAGCACGACGGACACATTGCGCTACTCAATCAGCGCCGGTCCACTTTGTTCAAATGAGTCGACATGACGCTTTCACTGCTCAGCGGCGAGGGTGGTCATCGGGCTCGGCGCGCACGGCTTGCGGCCGCTCAGGTGGCCGTGGTCTCGGCCTGTGGCATGGCCACGCGGATCTGAGAGGTACTCTTGCTGAGGATGGAGAGCTGCGTGCCGCCGTTGACGCCACTGCTGGCCAGCGAGGGATGCCGCTGCTTTGGCTCCACGGTAAAGTATCGTTTCACCGTCCAGCTGCGCCATTTCCTCTTCATCTCCGATTGCACCTTGAGGAATATTTGTCACAAGGGGTGTTAGCGACGGCCGTTCGGCCCCTCCCTCCTCTCAGGCTGCTATTGTTTGATGCGTTATCAAACCGTGCAATGAAACGTCTTTCACAAACAAAATACTGAGAGCGGCTGTCGAAGAGAACCAAACGACAAGCTAACAGGTCAAAGTACGTCAAGGAACTATGGCTGTCCCAGGGACAAGCATGGACTGCGGCTTGTTTTGAACAATCCGCTTCAAGCACCCGAGTCCTATGACAAAGTCATGACAACAGTGTCAAGCCTGTTTGGTCATGTTCATTCTTGGTTTGGTTTTAATTTCCATTTTGGTTTGTGTTCTGTCTCGTCAAGTAATTGTTTCCACTTCTTAGTGTTCTCCAATCAGCTTCCTTTTGTGTCTTGTTCAGGTGTCCGTCATTGTCTCATCAGTTTGTCTCTACTTAGTTCCCTGCTATCTGTTCAGTCGTGCTTTGCGTCGTGCTTTGCGTCGTGCTTTGCGTCGTGCTTTGCGTCGTGCTTTGCGTCGTGCCAAATCCAAGCAGTTTACCTCTCCATTCAGGAAGCAGTAGAGTACAGCTACCACAAAGCCCTACAATGACACACATACCAAATATGAGATACATAAACAAAGAGACAAAGGTGATTACAAAAAAACCACAAGGTTTATTTCTCTCATTCCAAATTCTTCAATTCAAGCAACAAGGCTCCTTTGTACAATTCGCCCAGTAGCTTAACCCAAAGGTGAAAACATTTGTGTTTCGGAGCAAAGAAAGCAAGCTGCTTACCTGAAAGGATCCCAAGCCCAGCTCAAAGACCAAACGCTCTCGTTTGCTGACGTTCTCGGGGGAGAAGGCAAACACTGTGTAGTGGATCCCAAAGAGCGGAATCAGCAGTAAAGTGGACCGCGCCAACCTCCTGCCCGACACCAAAAAGGGTTTGCGCAACATCATCCATTACTCTTGCTGAACGTCTTTGTGATGGGAGATCCTGTAAATGCTTCAAATGACACTCACAGGTAAATGCTCGATTCGTTCCCTCCGATATCCGGCGACTGCAATTTCTGGACGAGGATGATGATGATGCCAATAAAGAGTACAAAGTTGATCTAGTTCCAAGAGAAAACAAAGATAAGTGGCATAGTCTTGACCAAAGCAAAGTCTCAGAGTGGCAGAAAAGCGCACCATGATTGAAGCCAGCACGGGTCCCTTAATCAGCCACCAGATGGCGGCATTGTCATTTATGTCCCAACAGCTGAATGGGAAGCAAAAGAATGACCAATGAAATGAAACATTCAGCAACCCAAATTCGGGCTAGAGATTGTGTCCACCGTACCCGGTGTCGTCAAAATGCAGCCTCAACAACGCCCAGACGCTCACGCACAAGGTCGGGGTTCCTATTGGGCACAGCCGTCAGAAAAGAGAACAAGAACACAGCTGGCGCGATCCTTGAGACGTCGGCAGCGGGCTCACCCCAGCCAACCACGATGTACCAATTGAAGTATCTCTTCTCGGGAAAGAAGGTCTCCACCAAGAGCGTGAAGAGATAAAGGCCCTCGATGAATAGCCAGAAATAGTTGCAGAGGACGCAGTAGTGGAAGAAGACCATCACTGCCCTGCATTCCAACTTCAGCAGACACAGAGGTTAGTGGGAACGTTTGATGAAGGCCGACAACCGTTCAGATTCCTCACTGTGCGTACGAAGCAGTGCTCGCTGTCGTCCTGAGAATAGAGCACTCCGTCTTTGATAAAGACTGAAAGACCTCTCAGCATGAACGACACAAACAGGTTCATGTGGATGAAGTTGCGAGTGCAGTGCAGCTTCCTGCATAGAAAGGGCAGGAGAGCATCGTGAGCCAGCATGATCACATGCTGTCCTCGTCAAACGTTTGCTAGTTTGCTAGTGTTAAGAATTCTTCATTATCTTGTTCAGCGGTGCTTTTATTTTGAAGGCTGTTTTCACGCGAGACCTCCTTACTGTTTTTCACGTTCGAGTACTTGTTTGTTACAGTGGAAAAGCAGTCATTGACGACGTAAGTTTGGTGTCCTAACAAAAGGAAAGAACGATCATATGTATCTACCCTTTAGGACAATGTTCTGTAACTCCAAATGTTTGTTTTCATTCTTTTAGAGGTCCGTTTCGTGAATTAGCATCGTTCCGCTAGCATGTTAGCCTGCACTGTTAACGTGTGTGTTATTCGCCGACAGTTTAAGACAGCTTTGTGAATATAACGTCATCTGCAGTCAATAAAGGCAATTTATGACCGAGAAGTGTTCATTTACAGTGTCTGAGTTATATTTACATGGTTTTGAATTTGTCTTTATTTCTTTATATTTCAGAAACTGCTTGTACTTGTGCTTGTTGCTGGCTGCTTACTTGCTAACTGGATGGCTTGTTTGCTTGCCTAAATACTTGTTCAACTCCACTGCATAACTGCACAGCATTGTACTGGAGCGCATCATTTCGAATTAAACCAAGAAAATCTTCCTTGATGTCCAGCGTGCTTTGACAGAAGCCCTGTCGTGGTCAATCAACTTTAAGTCCAGCATTAGAGGCCACTATCCTCAACAGCTAGGGTTTTGCCGCTGACAGATTTTTAACCAAAATAATACACAGGACACATCGTGCCCGCGTGTATTTTGTCACCTGAACCTGCACAAGACGACCATGGCCGTGGTGAGCGACGCCAAAGACATACTGTAGCCGACCGTGTAGAGGGCCTTCACCGACACAAAGTACCAGTCCTGTTTTACACAAGCAGACAAGAACAACAAATGGACAGGCGTCATTAAACCGACCGGTTCTGTCACGCTAAAGTCGCACAAACCGCATGACTGTCGTTTCCGTCTTGGTAAAAGCAGGCGTCGATGTAGTGCGGAAAGATCTCGGACCAGCCGGACTCGCTGCAGTTGCGACGGACCTTCCCCAGCTCGCCAACTTCAAGAAGAAACCCCCACAGCGCGTACGAGTCAAAGTCTCATCACTGGTTGCTGTGCTTCCTGTCACGTGGTGCTCACCGTCGTGGTCCTCACTCAGGAACTGAGAGAAGAGCTCTGGACAGTTGACCTCCACCACGTCGCCGATGCTGGCGCGCTGCCAACACGTCAGGTTGTCCCACATCCACGGACACCCTGAGGACGCAACGTACGGGCTTTTGGAACCATCGCACCAAATTCGGTCGCCTGCATTGCAATCAGTGCCGAGGCCAACAAAAGAGCCGGAGAAAGGAGAGGCCAAGGCCCCCGAAATGAGGAAGACTGAAATGGCGCCAACCCGTTGGACAATGCGGGCTCTGTGATGGAGCGCTGGCGGCCGGAACCTTCCTTTCGCCTCTTGCGTGTGCCTACCAGACTGGAGATCCTCCCCATCCTGGTCAAAGTCCATCATCTCGGCACACTTCTCCTCCTCCCTCTTGATGACGCAGTTGGACGGTACCTGCTGGCACGAGAGCTGCCGCGCAGACAAAGAGTGGCGTGTTCACGTCTGCCGCTTGAAAAGCGCTCGCATGGGTGGGCGACGCTTTTGAGGGGTTTTTGCGCTTACCGCTAGCTGGAGGAGAAAGACGGCAAGGAGCAGCGGCTTGGGCCCAGCGCTTGGCATTTGCGGCAACGGTTCTTTTGCGCACGTGGACAGCTCAAGAGTCGACCCCAGTGGGAGTGTCGCCGCTCGTCTCGGGATCTGAGCGCATCACCAAATTGGCAAAGAAAGAGAAGATCGAGATGAAATTGCTGCCGCATGTTGACAAAAAAATTTCCCGGAGTTGCAATCCCCTCAACCACCGAATTGTCGTCGGAGCATCACAGTTAAGTGCGACCGCCCGACACTTTTGGTCAAAGAGGTCAAAGGTCATGTGAGCAACAACTGAACAAGGACCATCTCATTATTTGGGGAGCAACAGAGCGGGGCAGCTGCGCTCCCGCTGCCGAATGGAGAAGGGAACGCGGATTGGGTCGGCACGTTGACTCTAGAGTTCGAAGGAACCGCTTGTGAACGACACGACGCAAGTGCGGCAATCGCGTCGCTGTCTGCTTCTACCAAGACTGTCTGGCATGCGTAAAGCCCAGGAGCCCAAACGAGTACTCGCTTTTTGTCTGCCGAGGAGAACTTGGCAGCTGGTCTGTCCTAGTCCCCCTATAGCCCAGCCAACACCCCCCACTACCACCATCGCTGTTGTCCAGAGCAACAGCAAAGAGAACTGCTTTGGATTTGGGCAAGGCTTCATGAAGCCCCTTTTTTGTTTCCCTAACACTTTAACGTCCATATTTTATTTGTAATTTCGCCTTGAAGAAAGCACTTCAGAAGGTCGAAACTCAAGAGTTCATGTTTAGGTCTTCTGACCACTCCTCCTGACTCCGGACAAATGTCTTGCACTTTATTGCTACATAGTGAGGGTTTCAACATGGGCATTATTTATAGATTTGAGGGCAAAAAGAAGAGGCTACTCGACACGTATTGCGTATGTCCTGCTGGACGTTGGCTAAACTCCCAAAGGATGGGGGCATCTGATTTAGTCCTACTGCGTAAAAGCCTGTCGAAATGAAATTTATAGCTCAAATCAGCTGAGTGGCCTAGTGGTAGAGTGTCCGCCCTGAGACTGGAAAGTTGTGGGTTCAAACCCCGGCCGGGTCATACCAAAGACTATAAAAAAGGGATCCATTGCCTCCCTGCTTGGCACTCAGCATTAAGGGTTGAAATTGGGGGGTCTGATCACCAAGTGATTCCTGAGGGTGGCTCCGCTGCTGCTCACTGCTTCCCTCTCCCCCAGGGAATGGATCAAAATCACACAGGGATGGGTTAAATGCGGAGGTCAAATTTCACCACACCCACATGTGTGTGTGATGACAATCATTGGGACTTTAACTTTAAAACCATTGAAACATCATTTTAAGCCATGACCTTGACAAAATAAGAAAAGAAAAACAGATTACTCCACCAAATGTACATAATTTTGGTTTGTTTGTGTGTGTTATGTTTTATTTTATTTTATTTTCACTTGTTGAAAGACACTGAGATGTCATTTTGGTTCTCGCTGAGGGAGGACAACCTGCACACATCCCAGCAGACATGCCACAAGATCTTCAGAAGTGTTCGCAAGACCGTCAGACCACGCTTTTGCCAGGATGCAAAAACAACCCAAAAAAAAAAAACAACGCAAACACTGCAAATGCACTTGATGTGATGGAAGCAAGCGCTTACCATTTTTTCCTTATTCTTGATCTCGTTCCTCCCGCGCCGATGAAAATGTCCGGAGAGTGAGTATATGACCCCAACATCGAAAGCAAGCTTTTGAGGTTAAAAAAAAAAAAAAAATTATTAGACTTTACGCCGCGACGAAAGTATCCTGCTGCTGAAATAACAACGGCATTTCAATGTCGAAGGTGCCTGATTGGAGATCGCTTCCTTTTGACATGCGCCTCTCTAGCTCGCTCTCTCCCACCCCCCCTCTCTCGCTCTCTTCCGCCGCACTGTCAGATCATCCCGATGGCAAAGAGTGGCAGTGTGAGCACAACCCCCACCAAATGTCTTGCCACTCAATTGCCACCCCAAATTTCAGCAATGAAATTCTATTATTATTGGTATTGTTATTGGTATTATTATTGGTATTGATATTGTTGGTATTGCGGTGGCGCAAGAGGTATACGTGCCACAGAATACTTTTAGAAAGTGGGAGTCGTCCCGCAGCTGCCGGTTGACATCCCAACATGAAGCGACAGATCGGCCGGGCCCCAGAAGAATTATGTCATCGCTTACCTCCAGCAGAGGGGCTGCAGCCAACCTGGACCGTCTGGGACCGACCATAGCATGACCCGGAGTCCCGCTTGGGCTCCCGTGAGAGCCAGCTCGGCCCTCGCAACCTGAGCCTCAACCGACTCGAATGACGTCGCTGCTCAGCCACTTTGACAATGAAATCGCCCCCAAGGTAGTGATGTCATCACCAAGTGATCCTGTTGTGGAATTTGAAAGGAGAATGATAGGCTGCTGTATGGGGTTGCCATAGCAATTAGACCATTTGAATGCAAGGGGAGCGGAGCGCTGCTGGACCCTGGAGCCAATTGAGGATATTTTGCCAAGAAGCCAAAACGAGTGAAATAGAAGTTGCTTGCACTCAATCGACTTCTTACGTTGGCAAAAGCAAACCTGAACGAGGACGGTGGCGTCTTTGTCTTGATTTGAAATGTAGATTTGTGTTTGTTGCGCTTTCATCCTGTCCATGAAAAATGCCCGCCATGATCTGGTTATTCTGCTAGCCGCTTGAAACGCGACAGCAAATCAATCTGGGGCTGAGATCGGCGCGCATTCCGTCTTTGCTCTGCCGAGGAGAGCCCCGATAAGTTGAAGGTAAAAGAGAACAAGAACGTCTGTTAAAATTACAAAACTAGCTCCCAAAGAGTTCCATCAATGAACCAAAGGCGATTTCTGCTTCAGTGGACAAATGGAAAGCGACAAGGCCTCCCGACAGGTGCGAGAGGAACAATACGAGGCAATAGAAGGCTGTAAAGCCAGCATCATTTCTTGCCGGCGTCATTCGGCAACTTAACGCGAAAGTCGACACCGCCATTCGCCGCCTTTTACTATTGAACGAGCCTGTGGAAATGTCAGGTGGTGTGTGTTAACCCTCTGGCATTTGAATAAACAATGCCGGAGGGGATCAAGCACCATTCTGCTTGGTGTCTATAAATGGACTTTGAGAAAACATGGCCCTCAGTGGCGGCGGGCGTTCCACGTCGTTCCACGTCGTTAGCGCTCTCGGCAGTGAAGGCATCTTGAACGTCAACTCAAAAGCAAACACGCTGGGTGTTCCTGGTTATCTGGTCTGGCTGTCTTGCGTTTACATTTCCCGCTTTCTTTCTGTCCTTGGTGCTTCATCGCTAATGTTTTTAGCTGTCTTTGCCCAAGTCAAGCCTTTTTGCAACTGTCATTGTCCGAGTACCTTGTTTGCCCTCTGTTATTTGCAAATGAAATTGCATTTTGAAAGCGCACCTTGGTCATCTCCCTGCTTCCTGTATTGTAAGCACGACCGCATTCGTCGTTCTACTGGAAGCCAGAGTGAAGTGCTGTCTTTTTTTGACACACAAGTGAAGATGCTTTACTGATGCCAAACTGAATCGGTCATCGCTCCTCCCTCAGGTTAACGACGTGCAGTCACCCGCCGTGTAAATGTGCTCTGTGGAGGAGAGGCGCTTCGGTGGGATGCTCTCCTCTCACAACCCTCATAACTCAGCAATGAAAAGTGATGATGTCATTATTGTGAAGCACCCTTTTTCACTTATTCGTGACAAATGTGAACCAGAGCCGGATTCGAAAACGGGAAGTAAAATCAGATCTTTTGACTTTGGTGAACAAACTATTGTGGCCTCTGCTGTGTGTGCAAATGTCAGTGAAATCAGATCTTTTGACTTTGGAATGTTAAGAAGAGAAAAGGTGAACAAACTCTTGTGGACTCTGCTGTGTGTGCAAATGCGACTCTTGGCATCCACAAGAGTGTCATGCGCAAAACCAGGAGCTTGCTGAGGTTGAAATTCCGATCACAGACCTTTTGGCCCGCAGTGTGCCTGCTCATCAGGGAGCCAAGAGAAAGAGCAGCGACCGAGGCAAACAATGTCGATACAAGCCTTGTGCAATCACTGCATTCTGCACAAAGTTTGATCTCTTTCTATAATTGTCATTGGAAGAGCATTTGAGGAGCCAAAAATGCTGGACTCGGATATATATATCTCCACATCCAGCCTCCAAAGGCCGCATGTTATGGGAAATGCAGTAACAGTTAGCAACATTAGCAAATGCTAAGTGAACATTTGCCAGTTTTGCCTGGCTGAACATTTTTGAGGCTGCGTCATAAAACAGCAAGAACAGAAACCATATAAACAGAACCATATAAAAAAAAAAGTCATGTGAGCTGACTGGTGGGAACATTTCGGATACATTTGGAGTGACACGCACGCACACACATGCATCCATGCACACACACACACACACACACACACACACACACACAAAAACACACTCAAACTCTCCAAATTAACGCACAGGTTTGAACATGCTGCCCCCATGCAGCGCTTCCACTTCAATAATCTCTATGGCAACCATCTACAGGAGGGCCACATTTTCTAGTTGACGGTAAAATTAAAATGTGGTTTTCCAGGTATTATTATTGGGAGGTACCACGAGGTTTGGTGCTAAGGCCCATTTTATTTTCTATGTACAGTCAAACCTCGGTTTTCGAA
Source organism: Syngnathus floridae (assembly GCF_059516105.1). Lineage (NCBI taxonomy): Eukaryota > Metazoa > Chordata > Actinopteri > Syngnathiformes > Syngnathidae > Syngnathus > Syngnathus floridae. Next base: position 3,479,140 of record NC_142425.1, read on the forward strand.
CGTCCCGTTTCTCGAACAAATCGGAATTCGAACGAAAAATTCGAGATTTTTTTGCTTCGGTTGTCGAACAAAAATTCGGACCGCGCGACCTCGATGCCGACTGATTGTATTTTCGTTACTTTGAGGAATGTATTAATCCCCAATTATGCCTCCAAAGAAAGCAAGTGGGAGCAGTAAAGCCATTCTCAAACACATAGACGCTCTGAGAGCAATACGACAGTGAGCGCCCGGCGCGCTGCAGTTGCGCAATCGGACCAAATGAAGCTCCCTGCGCACTGAGGTCCACTAAAATTTTGGAAAGTAAATCAGGACTTTAAAAATATTTTCTAAATTTTAGCGACGGCTCCGTCACAATAATGCGACCAGCGCGGTGCAGTTGCGCGGTCGGCGAAGCGCTACGGTTGCGCGTTCGGCGGTGCGCTGCAGTTGCACGATCGGACAAAAATGCGCAAATGAACAAATGCTTTAAAAAGACGTTTTGTTTTGTTTTTTTTTTTGCTTGGAACGGATAAATTTTTTTCCCATTATTTGTAATGGGACAACATGATTAGGAATTCGAACGATTCACTTCCAGAACCACCTTCTGGAACGGATCGTGATCGAAAACCGAGGTTTGACTGTATATCGTTTCACTCTTTTACATTTGGAATATTATTATTATTGATCAAGGCTTCCATTGACCAAATGTGAATACAAAGTCATATGGAGGACAAGCATAAAAATAAAGTACTGGAGGCCAATTGTGTTTGGCTCTTTTGCACATCGTTAGGAAGATCAGATGTGCTGTGTGTGTGTGTGTGTGTGTGTGTGTGTGTGTGTGTGTGTGTGTGTGTGTGTGTGTGTGTGTGTGTGTGTGTGTGTGTGTGTGTGTGTGTGTGTGTGTGTGTGTGTGTGTGTGTGTGTGTGTGTGTGTGTGTGTCAAATGCGTTGTGGAAATGCAAGCTGGCAGGCAGATGGCCAAACAGCGCAGACAATCCGCGTTGGCTATTGGATTAACACGACTATCTAATTGCATTGGAGAAGTCGGTGAAAGCACATCAGGAAAAATGAAAAGCGGCATGACAATGATGGCTCAATAGAGAAACCTGCAGCACCAATAATGGACATTTGGGATTTGTCACGCCAAATATAACTTGATAAGATGAGAAAACAAATCTGTAAAACTATACAATTGCTTTAAATTGTGATATCAATCACAATAAATCTTAAATCCAACATGCATTATAAATTGGCACAGTAATACTATATTGTCCACAGACATCATGTGTTTGTCAGAAAATATCCAGGACTGGTTATTACAAACAATTTTTTATCAAGTTTTAAATTAACAAAGTAGAAACCCTGCCGCAGTTTGTCCATTCTGGGTGAACAGTGTTGTCGAGCCACGGAAGCTCGTGCGTCAGTTTTCAGAAATCGGGGAAGTAGACGTTCGTTCCGAGGTTTCAAAACTTGGGGTCAAAGGACATCCGCAACAGCAGGGGTGTTGAAGGAATGGGGTCGAAATACAAAAAGTCCTGCCTAGCTACAAAAACAGATATGCTCAAACCTCATTGAATAAAGTACATGAGCAGACAAGCATATTCACATATTAAATAAATGAAAGAAACATTTTAAGCATATATCGTATTTGCCGGTGTATAAGTCGACTCGGTGTATAAGTCGACCCCCTAAAATTCGACGGAAATTTACGATTTTATGATATATCCTTTGTATAAGTCGAGCTCAATTGTTGCATTATATTAAACTTCAAAATTCAATCAGAAATATGCGAAATTTATTGACGAAACGTGTTCAAATTCCGGGAGGCCGTGCGCATGCGCAGTGGCCGGAAATAGCTCCAGCCGAGCGGATCGGCTGTTTATAAGCACCGCGGAGGAGATCGCGGAGCCTCATTCGACTTCCAGCGGCCGGCGAGCTCGCGCACGCCGCCCGGCACCACCGGGAGGCCGGAAATAGCTCCAAGCTGAGCGCATCGGCACTTTATAAGCACCGCGGAGGAGATCGCGGAGCCTCATTCGACTTCCAGCGGCCAGCGCACTCGCGCACGCCGCCTGGCACCACCGGGAGGCCGTGCGCACGCGCCAAGTGGCCGGAAATAGCTCCCGCCGAGCGGATCGGCTCTTTATAAGCACCGCGGAGGAGATCGCGGAGCCTCATTCGACTTCCAGCGGCGGCGCATCCGGGAGGCCGTGCACACGCGCCTAGTGGCCGAAAATAGCTCCCGCCGAGCGGATCGGCATTTTATAAGCACCACGGATGAAATCGCGGAGCCTCATTCGACTTCCAGCGGGCCGCGCACTCGCGCACGCCGCCCGGTTCAAGTTTTCTAAGTGCCAACGGCTCTTGCGCCATAAAGAGTCCGCCTCGGCTGGTTCCCCATGTCGGCCAGAACAAGTGAAAATTCGGCCTCTTCCCCTGGAAGTCTGGCCAAGTTTGGTGAATATTTTCTAAGTGCCAATGACTCAACCGCCGTAAAGTGTCCGCCTCGGCTGGTTCCCCATGTCGGCCACCACAAGTGAAAATTCGGCCTCTTCCCCAGGAAGTCTGGCCAAGTTTGGCAAATATTTTCAAAGTGCGAACGACTCAACCGCCGTAAAGTGTCCGCCTCGGCTGGTTCCCCCTGTCGGCCATAACAAGTGAAAATTCGGCCTCTTCCCCTGGGAGTCCGGCCAAGTTTGGCGAATATTTTCTAAGTGCCAACGACTCAACCGCCGTAAAGTGTCCGCCTCGGCTGGTTCCTCCGGTCGGCCAGAACAAGTGAAAATTCGGCCTCTTCCCCTGGAAGTCTGGCCAAGTTTGGCGAATATTTTCTAAGTGCCAACGACATTCATTTAGACATGGCGATTAAATGTTTACGTACCAGTAGTTATTGTCGTTGCTTGACGCACGATGACTCGCACATTCGCTCAATACCCAGTACTACCCAGTCATCGTCGCTGTCTGGCTTTCGATGTCCGTTATTGAGGTGAGAATATTTGAAATTGTTGCTGAGGATGCGTGTTAATGCGACGAACGCTTTATAATGATTCAGTTTCTCGCTGTTTGATGAGCCTGACGGACGCACACCCACGCACAATGAGATGCATGAGAAACGGCCTTGGTTACCATCACATTTGAAGCGATGAATACAAAGTTAAATTTTATGACTCGGTGTATAAGTCGAGGTCGATTTTTTTCGGTCGATTTTGGATCGAAAAAGGTCGACCAATACACCGGCAAATACGGTAATTATAGCTACACACCAAATCAATAAAGAAGACATAACTAGACATTTTTGATAAGTGGTAATGAGAAAGGTTTTTATAACTTTATGATCTGATATATATATTTCTGAGCACTTTGAAATAACAAATGTTTTTTGATATATTGCCTGAATAGCTTAATGACCCTTAAGGAACTGTTTAATGCATGCCTGATGATTTTCTAAATCACGGACACTGCCAAAGTCGTCTAAAAATTTTCAGTAATTGATTGTATCTTATGTTTTGACTAATGCTAGACGCCAGTTTTCGATTACTACTGAACGTTCTGGACAGAGGGAAATATTTTTCCTAACAAAGAAAAGATATGGTTGAAAGCATGATTAAACTAAGAATATGATGACGTAGGCAAGTACATGGAGATCAAAAGAACAAACTTTGCATAGTCAGGGAACAGTAATAGATTGATGATGTCACAGCCAAAAGCTCACATAATTTCGTACAAAATGACAAAATTGAAAGAATGATGAAAGAATTAGGTGAGACAGTGTATGTGCAAGAATGGAGGAGAATGTTTACAGGAAGGTCACTTGGAGATAAAACCAGCAGGTGCCAGAGGGAGACAGCCCAGCCAAAGATGATCGTCAAGGCTGAAAGACGGAAAGGAAAACAACAGCCCCCACATATTGAATCGCCCATAATCAGCACCCAACCCCACGGAACCAGCTCTCACCGAATCAGCACCCACTCCCATGGAATCAGACTCTCCTGCGAACTTGCCCTGCCCCAAAGACTCATCACCCATCAAACTCGGCCCACACTGGCATGTGCAACTAAATATAAGCTGACCAAAAAACGTTGAATGTTGCCTTTTCTGAATGGAGACTTTCCGCTCTTGAAAGGCCCAGCGCTGTATTGTACTTTCGCATGTAAAGCAGGATAACGTGGAAGCCAAAAAACCCCACAGAAACTGCTCTGTACCACAGTGTAGCAAGGACAGCAAAAACCTCTTTCTTCTTCCAATATCCGAGTCACAGAAAGGCTTGTGGTTGGAGTTTATTTATGCATCGAATATGCCCAAACAACTCCCATAACGTGTGGTAGTTTGTGGCAAACATTTTACGGACGATTGTTTCAACAATTTGGGACAATACAAATGTGGATTAGCAGGACATCTTTCACTCATCCCGGGATCGATACCAACTCTCAATGGAACAGCAAGTAACCACGTAGAAGTAAGTATATTTCTGGAGTAATTTTATTCAATATGTGACATATTGGCCATCAAACGTGCACGGGCCCGGGGCACAGTAGACAATAATACACCAATATTACCACGGCGCATGCCCTTCATACACCAAATATGGCGGTGCCCCGACAGTACATTTCCGAGCCTTTCCTCGGGGATAAAATAGTTTATCTTAACTATCTCATGTCTCCAGCTTAAAAGGACAAGCAGAAACAAACAACGCGATGGTCGCCATCTTGAATGTTCACGTGATCTTAAGCATGTGATCAACGCAACTTTAAGCAGCCAACGGCGCCAACGATTCTCTAGATCCATGGCGCTGTAATGTCATTATTACATTTTGTACATAAACGTGGCATTTGGTGACTGAAAATAAAGCGCCCAGTAGCATGCCCATGTGTCAATATTTCCTTAAAAGAAGGCGCTTAAAGGACGAGAATCCGCGTGGGCAGAGTCCACCGCTGAGGTCCAACCCAAGGTGATCACAAGTCAGACCCCTCTTACGGTGAGCCACGCCTCCAAGTGCGCTCTGCAGCCAGGCAAGTAGTTCCTCTCGCACCAAGTCAGACTCCTGACAATTATACGTTTTAGAGTTGCAACGTTTTAGTTTTAAAAATGTGCAAATGGCGAAAATGCGTGTTTGGCTGCGAAAGGTTTATGAGTTTGTTCAGTCTTCCTAAAGATAAAAATGTACGCCAGAAATGGTTGGAATTTATTTTTGGGAGCACGCGAACAGGCGACCAACAGCTGTACGTCTGTGATGGCCATTTCTCTGAGGACTGCCTGGCGAACCTTGGCCAGTACCAAAGTGGACTGGCCGTGAGATTGAATCTTAAAACGGGCGCGATTCCTTCCATCAAACCTGAAGGAGAGATCAGAATTGTAAGCAAATCAAACCGCTCGCTTCATTATGACATAATATTAGCACGAATGCGCTGCCGTTAGCTTCGTTGTCAAGCCACGCTAGTTTCGCACGAGAGCGTCGACAAGTCCTGTGTATACCCGAAAGAGAATTCGAGAATGCATTTTAATCTTGAATATTTTCTATGAAAAAACCCCAAATGCTGAATTCTGAATTTCCTGACAGTAAATGTTCCAGTCTTTTGTGGGCATTGTTTGGACAAGTTCCACACGTGCACCCAGCAGCAACATGACAACCAAGTTTGAATGAAAGCGAGGCACCCAAAGACTTGCATTGAAACAATTTATTTACCGATCAAAAACCTCCTGCAAAAGTCTTCGGGGTGTCTGGTGCTTCGTGCACTTCCAAGTCGTGAAAGGACTCTGGATCGAAAACGTCGGGCTCCACGTTATGTTCTCCCATCTTTACTATTCATTGTTTGGCAGCCAGCTTCAGGGCGACGTCCCAAAAGCGGCACGCCAACCACTAGGGCAGAGTCAACCGGGCCTTTCACTTCCGGGTTAGAAAACTAGCCACAAAAACAAATCCGATTTCGTTGTCATTTTAATATAGCTGCATGTCCTACAGAGATCATTTACAAATTTACATAACTTAAACGCACTTTGTTTGTGTGGTGTTAAGTTGATTACCGTAATTTCCGGACTATAAGTCGCGTTTTTTTTCATAGTTTGGGTGGGGGGGCGACTTATACTCAGGAGCGACTTATATATGTTTTTTTTTCACAAATTTTTACTTGATCATTAAGACATCACTTACAAGTATAGTTGACCACTTCCCATGTTATTTTTAGTATAGTTGATCACTTCACATGCTTTTATATCTTTATCTTGAACATATTCAAAACATAAAAAATAGAGAAAACATCAAATAAAGCAATTAACACTTTAAAGCACCATATCCAAGTCCACTGTCTGCTGTATGTACACTTGCTCCATTTTTGCTCCTATTATATTTATTATTATTATTTATTATTATTTGTTTATTTATCATTTATTCAACACTCTTATTTCTTCATTGTTTGTGCCTTCTTGTTTTTTTTTTGTGTTGCTTGTATGCATATGTGTACTATCTCACCAAGGGATAGTGGAAACGTAATTTCAATCTCTTTGCGTGTCATAGTATATTAAAAAAAAAAATCAACGATAAAGCAGACTTTGACTTTGATAAAACAACCAAAAAAAATTATATTTTCAGATGAAACTGGATGAGGACGCTCTAAATTTCACCGTTGGCCGTGACTCATCAACTGGGTGGGCTTAAGAAAAATGGCACCAAAAAGAAACTCATATTTTGCAGGTTACAAACTTCAAGTTGTAAAATATGCAGCTGAAAACAGTAATCGAGCAGCAGAAAGAAAGTTTGGAGAACCGTGATGTACCAATGGATTACTATTTCAAGTGACGTCAGTAGCGCGGCGCGGCGGTTGTTTACATACAAACGTGCCCACACAAGGACAACACCGGCATCATTAGCGGTGATCATTTCTAAGTGACACGGAGGACAAAGAGTTTGAAGGAATTAAGGATTTGGAGTGACATAGAAGGTTTGAAAAACTATTATGGCTTTTACGCACGCCCGGTCCTACTCTACTGAGTCGGGGGCCGGCGCTCGGCCGAGTGGTTGTCCGCGAACGGTGCGCGGGGCTCGGACATGGCCATTACGCATGCCCGGTCTGTCTTGAAGTCCACGCCGCCACACGCTTGGAAGTTTGTTTTGTTTAATAAAGAGCCGTTTACCAAACCCACGTCTATCCTTGTACTTTGTTAACGCTACAATATAGTTATGTAGTAGATCTGTGGAATAAAGACGAGGCTGACGTCAGGGCGCACGCACGGCGATGTTGACAAAGGACGAGGAATTTGATCGATGGATTTAATGGAATTAAAATGCACGGATGGTTTGATAATATTATTGGCTTGTATTATAGTTATTTGAAATATAGTTTATCTATCGTTATATGAGCCTGTGGAATATTTTGAAATGCAAGCGCCCTCAGCCGTGCGCACCCATTGTTGACAAAGAACGATCGATGGATTTAATGAATTGAAGTCACACCGATGGTTTTATAAACATGTTATTCATGTAATAGTTGTCCTTAATCACTCTATATGTTACGTCAGGCCCGTTCTCAGCTCTTTGTTTGTGTTTGTCACGTTAGCATACCTATCGTTTAGCCTGTTGTTGCTATTTAATGAATTGGAGTGACACCGATGGTTTTATAAACATGTTATTCATGTAATAGTTGTCCTTAATCACTCTATATGTTACGTCAGGCCCGTTCTCAGCTCTTTGTTTGAGTTTGTCACGTTAGCATACCTATCGTTTAGCCTGTTGTTGCTATTTAATGAATTGGAGTGACACCGATGGTTTTATAAACATGTTATTCATGTAATAGTTGTCCTTAATCACTCTATATGTTACGTCAGGCCCGTTCTCAGCTCTTTGTTTGAGTTTGTCACGTTAGCATACCTATCGTTTAGCCTGTTGTTGCTATTTAATGAATTGGAGTAACACTGATGGTTTTATAAACATGTTATTTATGTAATAGTTGTCCTTAATCACTCTATATGTTACGTCAGGCCCGTTCTCAGCTCTTTGTTTGTGTTTGTCACGTTAGCATACCTATCGTTTAGCCTGTTGTTGCTATCGTTTAGCCTGTTGTTGCTCGTTCATGACTGTTTTTGGTGTGGGATTTTGTCGAATAAATTGCCCCCAAAATGCGACTTATACTCCGGAGCGACTTATATATGTTTTTTTTCACTTTTTGGGGCATTTTATGGCTGGTGCGACTTATACTCCGGAGCGACTTATAGTCCGGAAAATACGGTATTTTTTAAATTTCATTTTATTTTGTTGTGCATTGTTAAGTGAGGAATAATTATTTTTGAATCATTCTTGGACTCTTGAATCCAAGTTGTCCACCTTGTCTTGCGGCCAAAATAAGCTGCTTGGCCCTGCGAGTTGACCCATTTTTTTTGTCTAACCTGATCATTGCAGATTAAAATTGAACCCGTGATGGACTCCGAGTTACAAATCGGCTTCATCGGCGCAGGGAACATGGCTTTCGGCATCGCCAAGGGCATCTTGTCTGGTGGTCAGTATTTGAGACGTAACACAATCGGGCTGGCGTGTTGAAACAAAAACGTTGATGTTTTTGATCGTGTCTTTGAAGGGAATGTTCTTCCTACAAATGTCAAAGTGAGTGCCCCATCTTTCAGGAACCTCGGACGCTTTCAGGTAACACTTTTGTTGCATCATATACCTTGTTTTATTTCACAACAGTTTGGAGAATACGTCAAAAAATCCACTGATATCACACTTTGAGTTAGGTTGCACAGTTTTTATGAAACGGCACCGCACCAAGTGGCAACTCGCTTTTTTCTTTGGTTTCAGGAGCTGAGCATCTCCACGACTCACTCCAACGCGGAGGTTGTCTGCAGTTCCAATATTATCTTTGTGGCAGTAAAACCTCATTTAGTGCCGATTGTTCTCAGGGAGCTCTCACTCCACATAACTGACAGGCACACGATTGTGTCCGTGGCGGCGGGGGTCACCCTGGCAACCTTGGAGGAGGTGAGCAGCCCAAAGAGTGAGCCTCGTGTCTTCTTTCTGTCATGTCACTGCCTTTTGTTTGTTTTTTCCTCATAGCTCCTGCCACCGGGTTCGTGTGTCATCAGGCTGATGCCAAACCTTCCTTGCGTGGTTCTGCAAGGTGCCCTCTTGTTCACACGAGGAACTCACGCCAAAGACGAGCATGGCGCCCTTTTGTGCTCCTTGTTGCAGCCCTGCGGTTTGGTAGAAGAGGGACCCGAGGCCTGGATTGATATCCACACCGGACTCAGTGGGAGTGGGGTTGCCTTTGTGAGTATGCTGGCTTGAATAACCCAGACGACTGAAATGCTACCTAGCGTATGTGTGGCCACGGCATACAAAGGATATTCTGTATTTCCTTTATGACTGATGATTTTCACATATTGCAATTGTTCAACCTATTCAGAGAATTTTGCGGACGGTTTCTGAGTGGGCTATTTTTCCTCTGCAGGTCTACATGTTTGCGGAGGCCTTGGCGGAAGGAGCAGTTAAAATGGGCATGCCCGGCGCTCTAGCCCAAAGAATCGCAGCTCAGACTGTTCTGGTCAGTTTCCTTGACGAGCTACAAATTAGGGCTGTCTCCAATCTGTGCCAATCGGGGTCGGCGTGAGCGAGCAATACCATTCGCTCTTTTTGACTTTAAGTTGAAGTCTTGACAACTTCTGCAAGTACAACTCTTATTTTCTGGTGGCAGTGACTCAGTGTCGCGGCTTTCTGTCGCAGGGTGCCGGCCAATTGTTACTCGAGTCCAAGAAGCATCCGGCTCAGCTCCGCTCGGAGGTCTGCACCCCGGGTGGGACGACCATCTACGGGCTTCACGCTCTGGAACAAGGAGGGGTGAGGGCGGCAGCCATGACCGCGGTGGAGTCTGCGACCGAGAGAGCAAGGGAGCTCGGTCGTAAGTCTGCCAATCAAAGGAGCAATATATAATATGGCCTCTTGAAACTCTGTCAAGTCTTAACGGCAAAATAGCTTTCCTTCTTTGTTAAAAGGTTTAAAAATGAAATATTTCTTTTGACCCCTTTTGTACCATCTATCATTCAAATATTGTTTGTCTGCTAAGTATTTTGATATTTAAACAGAAAAAAAACCTAATAGAACAAAAATTGAACTCTACAAATAAAAATGTTACCACTCTGTTGATTCAGTGCAATTTTCTTTATTACTGGTGTCAGGAAGAGGAGACTGTTCACCCCAAAAAAAAAAAAAAATCTAAATAAGTGGTATGGTCTATACATTTTGGAAAACTTGAGCTATACTTTATGCAATGTTTACAAATGTTTTGTTTTTTTAGGCCATATGTTAATTTGAGCACCTTAGTGACATCACAACGTCACAGGAGCGAGGCGCAAACGTGGTTCTTGTCCCCTTCCCCCATGATGACACATCACGAGCATGCGTCTAGCCTCGCCTTCCTGCCTTTCCTTGCTCGCTCCTTGCCGCTCTCACGTTTCGTCCACTGGCCGCCTCCACTACGAGCAGAGCAACAAACAGTAAGTAAACGTGGCCTCGAGCGACAAGTGCAGGTTGGGGACTCTGTGTCGCTTGCTGCCGTTGCCTTTGGGAAAGGACCGAGGCAACGAGAAAGGCTCCGCCAGTGTTTTAGGTACCGGCCATGTGTTAGCCACGGCTAGCAGACGGACAGCTCGCGAGCCGAAGAGGCCGAGCCTAGCGGGGTACCGACCAAAAGCAAAGGCTCGTCCCTACTTTTGTCGTAGTGATGGTTAACTTCAAACCAAATGACGTCAGTGTGGTTTGAGTTCCGGTAGACGTTAGGAGCGGATTGCGAGGCTGCCATCCCAGGAAGAGCGCCGACTGCTGAGCCTCATCGGCTGCCTAGCCTCCTGCATCGCGCGACATCTTGAACCATATCCTCCTCACTCGGGCGACGACATTCCCAAATTTGGAGGGCAATGTGGGATTTTCCCCTCATTTTCTTTACAGTCCACCACCCTGACAATTATTCTGTTTCGGTCACCTACTGCCGTTCGAAGGTTAGGCAGGTGAATATATACCGTCACAATGAATGACAATAGCTAGTGGTCCTGTTCCCCATACCGATTTAGAGATCGTCACACTAATTATTCCGTTTCCCATAGTCGGAAATTGGGCACATTTCTCCCCAGAATACGGTGCTCATCGTGACACCACATTGTACCCTGCCTGCACAGATTCAAATCGCCCTGCACACAATGCAGCTGAGCAGTACCAAAATACAACATTGCTTCTTCCAGGATATACAGTAGGGATGGGGTCTCGTACCTTGACCTTGAAATCGACCTAGAATATCTTTGGTGGTTGTTTTGGGCTCTTCACCTGCTGCGGCCACTTCTGTCCCTGACATTTTATGGGAGCTGTATCTTGAAATTAGAACCACTTTAGAGTCATCCAGCCTCACATGTCAAATAGTTCAACTTCAGAGGTTTAACTGAGAGCATTGGAAATGTTTTTATGTGAATATATCTCTTCTGTATTTATGACTGACTTGTTCTTTGCAAGATTGTGATTTCTTTTAAAATTTCTCTTCCAATGGCTTGCGGTTAACTGGATTAACATTTGCGTGATTTATTTGAGACTTGCCAAGGACGGTGAGTTAAAACCTTGATTGCGACCTGCTACTTGACTGCAGTAAAAGATGACTCGCCATCCGTTGAAGTTCATCCCATGAAACGGATTGGGGGGGGGGGGCATGTCGGGTATTCATGCAAGCAGCATTAATACTGTTCCAACTGCATGGCTTGCATGAGAAATGCCTTCTGACACTTTGGCCTCCACAATTTGGCATTGTTAAGCCATCTCTGCATGGATGAATTGGCACCAGTCAGAATGTCATTGGTCCGGCTTTATGTTGCATTTGAAGGTTCCAATGTCCTTTGAGTTGAGTCGGAATTATCATTTTAAAAAAAAAAGTCATTCTGCTTGCCTTGCCCATTTGCATGATGATATCAGTCCCTTGCACGTTGCTTGATATTGGAGGTTTGCTGTTGTCCGCCAAGAAGGACCTCTGAGGCTGACTTGTCCTTAGTTTTGGAGTTTCCCTTTCACACTTGTCACAACAGTTGAAGGTTTTTGTTAGTGGCGGAAGGCCCGCACCACCTTGACCGTTTCGCAGTCAAACAAACTGGGCTCAGTCACTGCCAATGAATCTGGCATGTGAGAAGTGAAATGTTGATTTATTCTTTGTGTTATCAAAGTCTGTCAGCAATGATTTAGTTTGCCTGGGCAAAAGCAATCTGACGTTTGACCTTAAGCAAGATAAGCCCCTTCCTTGTGTTCACATGGCCAAGGATGACGACGTGCGAATCAAAATAGTCTTTTTTTTTTTTTTTAAATTTGAGTTCCCACCAGATTTTCTGTCCATGAAATGCTAATATGGCAAGTGGCTGAATCAGGTCCACTTAAGCCAGTGAACGCAAAACCGCTCTTTGCACGGCATGTGTGAACGGGTCTTTAGTCACTTTGTGCTGCTTTACTCCAACTAATGCACAAGCCTGTACTTGTTCTCTTTTTTCCTGTTAACCGACCAAAGATGTCAAAGGAGGCCCCCAAGTGTTGCGCCGCGGCTACGCCGGACCATAATAAGACAAACTCTTCCGCCGACCCGCTCGGCGAGTGTCGAAACGCGTCCGGCTTCGCCTGGCAAAATGGGGGGGCGTCATCCTCTCCAGAAAGCCGAAGCTCCGACAATGATGCCAAGCAGAGTGGAAAAAGGCGACGCGGCAAGAAATGCGCATCCAACTCCGAGAAGGTGAATGGCAAAGGCAAAACCCGAGAGAACTGCGACGGCCGAGCCGGACTGATGGCCCTGCGCTCGGAATGCGCCGACGTTTGGTTTCAACGGAGCGCCTACGAGCGAGCGGAGAGCCTCTATCAGTGCTGGCTGGCAAACTCGTCCGAGTCGAAGGGCTCGGCTCCGAGTCCACCAAACAACTCTTCACCGGGAAAGAAAGCTTTGCCTCAAGATGAGCTCGAGTCCCTGCGCTCGAGCATCCAGAAGGCTTCAGAGAGCTCCGCTGCAGCCCAATCGCCCGACGAAGGCTGCGGGTCTCAGGCGCCGACTCCTGGCGCCACCGGCCCCCAGCAGAGGGCGCTCACACCCACCTCTCTCCACTCGGTCAACGGCCTGCCTCCCGTTTTAGCAGAAATGTTTGGAGAGGTGTGGCTGGAGAAGCCACTGTACGATCGCGCCGAAGCCGCCTTCCACCAAAACCTGTACGCCGACAATTCGTCCAGACAGCCGCCCGGTAGCTCCACCTCCAGGAGTGGCCGGCTCCCCTCGAGCGTCACCCAAGCGCAAGAGGGCAAAGCCGAGGTTTTCCACACTCTGCACCCCATCCAGGAGGAGGAGGAGCCGGCCGAGACTAAGCGCCGGAGGCAGCCCTATCTTCCGCTCGGCTGGTTTCTTCACCCTGACAGCGAGCGGGTGTGGTTGGACAAGTGGCGGTTCGATGCGGCCGAGATGCGTTTCCACGCTCGCCGTGGAGGTGAAGCATCGCAGCCCAACAAAGCTCGCAGGCCCAAAACGCAAACATCCACAGAATCCGCGACTGCTGGCCCAAAGTATGAGTCCGCCCGCAGACGGGATCAGCTTCAGGCATTTTTCATTTCCTCCACAACTTTTCAAACGGTCTTTTTTAATTCATTCATTTGTTGTAGTTAATTTTTCCTATTTTCGAACAATTGTTTGAATTGTTGCATATGACCTCACAAGTTTGGTTTTTGTTGTTGTGTTTGTGTTGGGCTTGTTAAATGTAACCTGCTCGTCTAGTTAGTGGAACTGATTTTAGCGCGATTGCAGTGTGTTATCACATTCACATGTCATAACTGTCATTACATACACTGGATATCAAAAGTCTACGCACCCCTGATCAAATGCCATTTTTGGGTGATATTGACAAAAATCAGCAAAATACGTGCTTGCAGGAAACATTGCAGACGTGAAAGCTTTGAAAGGCCTCACATCACTAAAACATGGCATGCCCACAGGGGTGTGGCCTTTTTGTTTTACTCGTTTTCCCATCAGTGTGATTATGTGAATCTTGCTTGTTACATCTTGCTGGTTCACGTCCCGCTTGTCTGTCTTTTGGTCTTTAGCAAGATGAACTCGGTCAACTTTCTGGCCCGGGAGAAGATCTGGTTGGACAAAAGTCGCTACGATGAGGCGGAGCGACGCTTCTTCGAGCGGGTCGGCGCGTCCTCGCAATCCACGCCGAAGGTTGCTGTAAGTGCCGCCTCTCGCGTTTTTGAGCAAATCCACTTGGTTGCTCAAATTCAGTTGATTTGGACGCAACATGTCTCGATGTTGCCTTGACTTGTCGCACATGTCATTGAAAGGCATTTGTCGTTTCTGCGAAGGATGCGGGAGCGAACGCCATTCTTCAAGACATCGCCCGCGCCCGCGAGAACATTCAGAAGTCACTGGCGGGCGTGAGTTTGCTCTTGTGTGCTTTTCTCCCATCAAACATGAAAGCCAAGGCCACACCGTCGATATGCCAGGCCACAATATCTATCCCGTGAAGAAGCAATTTTAAATTTCCTCAGCACGAATATGGATCGCAAACATCCCAATCAAGCGCAATCACAATGTTGTTTTGTGTTTGTTGTTGTGCTCTAGAGCACCTGCAGCAGTAGCGGCTGCGGCGCAGCTGATCAAGAACTCATCTCTCGAATCAAAAGCTTGGAACTGGAGAACAAGACCTTAAATCGAGGTGCTGCCATTTCTTGCTGTTTGAAAAGCAAAAATAGTCAAACAAACCTTGCAGAATCAAGTTCACCATTGCAGGTTGAAAGTGTGCTGCCAATCTTTTTGTTTTGAACCAACGCGTTTTTGACGGCATTACAACTGTGTTTGGGCGTTTTTAGTGGTGGAAGACCTGAGGGCATCGCTCTCCAAGCTGGAATGTCGAGTCGTCGTCTTGGAGAAAAGCCCGATGGCTGTGGTGCCGGTCACAGTGGCGCCGGCCATGGTGGCTCCTTTGGCGCCTTACACAAACGTGAGTGTGCGCACTTTTGCCGCCTTTTACTTGCCGCCAACGCTGACTGCGCTCAGGGAACGGCCACGCAGCACACCGGCAGCATCGCAAAACAGCAGCTCGACAACGACGACGATGACGTGGACCTGTTTGGCAGTGACGACGACGACGACGACCAAGAGGCGGAAAAACTCAAAGAGCAGCGCTTGAAAGAGTACGCCGAGCGAAAGGCCAAGAAGCCTGCAGTCATCGCCAAGTCCTCCATCTTACTGGACGTCAAACCGGTAAGAGTCCAACCACCGTTGGTCGTGCCAAAGGCTGAAAAGACACGTCCTGGTTCCGAAAGGCACGTACTGGTCCCGCTGTCTCCTCAGTGGGACGACGAAACAGACATGGGCGAGCTGGAGCGCTGTGTGCGCTCGGTGCAAGCCGACGGTCTGCTGTGGGGGATGTCCAAGCTGGTCCCCGTAGGTTACGGCATCAACAAGCTGCAGATCTCCTGTGTGGTGGAAGACGACAAGGTCGGGACGGACATGCTGGAGGAGGAGATCACCAAGTTTGAAGACTATGTGAGTCGCCTTCCACAATGCTAAGAACAAAGAGACAGCTCAGCGAGTGGACAATGAGAGCGGTTTATTAGGGAGAAAAGTTAGTACCCCTCTGGTTAGTGAACACTAGCCACGTTATCCAAATTTGCCAAAATCTGCTTTTCCGAATTCTCGGGCTGTCAAGTTTGGTCTTAAGATAGACTCCGATTTCCCAAGAGAAAAAAATACAAAATAAAATATGGTGGATTTGCTCCAAATGTTTTCCAAGAAAGCCATGTTGATAACTCGCAAGATCCTTCCGAACGGTGAACGCGAGTGCTGCTATTTCTTTAGAGTCAAATGTTTTGCTCTTGTCGTTTCAGGTTCAGAGTGTCGATGTCGCCGCTTTCAACAAGATTTAAGCCATTACTCGCGGCGTACTGTCCATCGCCACTCCTTGTTTCGTTGTCACTTAATAAAAGATTCTTGCACTGAAGCCACATTACTGCCAATGTGTAAAGCAGAGTCTTTGAATGAGCTCGCTTGGATTAAAGGTGCCCGGGCACCGTGGACGCCGGTTGACTGTCCCAGCTTCCTCTGCACTTGCCGACATGTCGAACACTCCAACGCCGCCTCATCCAGACCGAGGGGCGATCGAGACAAAAAAAAAAAGCAGCTGACCCACCGTGCTACATCTTACAATACAAAATACTGCATATATGTATTGATGGCCTTTATCTAGAGAGGATGTGGATATCTATAGACTATACAACCGTTACACATTTTTAACTACGATGCATCAATTTAACTGTTGATTGACTGAGTAATCTAATTGGCCGTTTATGTGGCATTGTTCTTGTGACTATTTTTGGAAAATGTTGATTTGTGCTATTTATTGACTGGCGGTTCTCGGTTTGTGACGTGCCAGACGGTCGTACTTACTGTTTTTCAAGGTGGGTAATGTGCTCAATGTTTTTCATGCATTCATTTACTGTTCGTGGACACAAATACTTCACCTTCAAAGCAGTCATGTCACACTGTGCTTCCTCTTATCAAACGTGCACTCACTATGTATTCAAATATTCATATTTAACTTCTTGAACATGTTTGCCAACAGGATCTAAAGCTCTCTGTATTACAATATTCATATTTGACTTATTCATTTCAAACTTGTATTGATTATGTATTACAATATTCATATCTAACTTCTTGAACACGTTTGCCGACAGGATCAAAAGTTCTCTGCGTGTATGTATTACAATATTTATATTTGACTTCTTAATTTCATTTATCAGCTTTAATGAACAAGTTTGTGCACGCCAAACAGGGAATTTGACTCCGGTTAATTTCAGTTGCTGTACAACATTAAAGTGACGAGAACAGGACGTGATTGCACAGTGATGACTGAGTCTCTGGTGAGAGTTCATCAGAGCGACATCCTGGGGGAATAAGCTGTGTGTTGGTTTTGGCGTATAGCGCTCTGTAACGCCGTACAGAGGGGAGGGGTTTAAACAGGGGCAAAAGCTCTCTGCGTGTGTGTGCGTTACACCCCGTTAGGCGCCTGCTTGTGTGCGTGAACTTCAAGTCCCAGCGACCCTCAGCGTCACTCTGAACTTGAAGCGAAACTTTGCAAAAGATGGCAGCGCCTTGCAGCAGCACATGCGAACCCGCTGCGGAGAGGTCCATCCTGGAGCGGGTACCGCCGCTGCTGAGCGATCTGTACCACTTCACCATGGCGTACGCCTACTGGCGCACCGGGCGGCACCACGAGCACGCCGTGTTCGAACTCTACTTCAGGGAGAACCCCTTTCGGGGCAGCTTCGCGATCTTCGCCGGCCTCGGCGACTGCCTGCTCTTCTTGCGCAACTTTCGCTTCACAGACCAAGGTGAGGAAATATTTGGGAAGGTTTCAAGTAAACTTTAACGCCAAAATGGGTTAATTCGGTGCGCGCACGTCACAATACGTTTTGTATTGGCATTTGGTTGCATAACAGCTCGCCCACCACACGTTCGCGTGACCGTCCGCGAATTCCAAAAACGCAAGATCATTACAGGTGGGGCCCCCCTCACTCGCTACAGTCTGGAGAACAGTGAACTGTTGGACTACTGCGAATTGTCCAACAGTCCACAATTGTGCACGTTAAGGTTCGGCGTCAGTTCCAAAGTGGCAACGACGTTTGCTGGCAAAGGGAATGTTTTTTTTGCTTAGCTTTTTTTTTTTTTTTTTTTTTTAAGGAAACAGTTGCATACAGACATTCGCAGGTTGGCTATAACTGCAAAACATAAACGTCCATCCGTCCATCTATTTTCTATACCGTTTGTCCCCATGGCGGTCGCGGGCGTGCTGGAGCCTATCCCAGAAGTCATCGAGCAGTTGGCGGGGGACACCCTGAACCGATTGCCAGCCAATCGCAGGGCACACAGAGACGAACAACCATCCGCACTCGCACCCACGCTTGGCGTACTCAATCGGCCTACCAAGCATGGTTTGGGGATTTGGGAGGAAACCGGAGTGCCCGGAGAAAACCCACGCGGGCACGGGGATAACATGCAAACTCCACACAGAATCTGCTGCCTGCGCCAATAGATTTCATTTAGATATTTAAAAAAATAGATTTTTAAGGAGGTGAAATCGAAACTGCACCCTCCTAAAACATAAACGTAGAATTCAAAATTGAAATATATTTTCCATTTAATCAGGGGTTACAGCAAAGATCTCTGTTCAATAGAACAATTTCTTGTTTGTAACGATGCACAAGACATGAACATATGATCTTGGCTCAGAAAAAAAAAAAAAGGAAGTGAAGAAGAAAGATTATGTTTTGCTTTGTGAATGTAGAATTTTCCCCAAAATAATAGAACACTGACTTATGTGACTTATGTGATTTTTTTTAAATTCAAAACCATTTCCCAGTTTTAGCGAGATTTTGTTTTAGTTTTTAACAACATTTCAAAATTTAGAAGTAACCCGAGTTGCCAAGTAAATGAATTGTAATTTTTGGGACACAATTGCTCCTAAAATGTCAATATCAACAAATTTGGTGATATGTAAGATTTTGAAGTGAATTTCTTTGAGATACAGGATTTAAAGGAGGATAACCACGCTCCAATTGATATCTCCAAGTTGTGAATTCCAAACAAGTTTTCTTCTTGGTAAGATTTTGCTTTAACTTTGAAGCAGATATCGTACATGCTCATTGCTATATTTCTTGTCAGTTCATGCAATTCTGGTGTGTGCCAAAGTAGTTACCCCCGTGAAAATCTGTATCCCTGCTGTGGGAGCGCGCACGCCTTGAGTGGAAAGTGAAAACTGATGTCGTACGGCAATAGCACCAGCTTATTTCCAATAAAAACATAAAAAACACATGTTTGCGTCAGTCAACTTCCATTTTTAGAAAGGTTTTTTATTTTAGTTCATTCGCGTTCTGCTGTTGACGTGAAGTGTGTTCAAAGACCAATTGAACACTCATTCACTTCACCAAAAAGCAATGATGATTGCGTGAGCTCTTTGCATAATCCTCGATGCAAAGGAGCTCAACTTTGTGTGCTTCACTGCGTCAATGCTGCAAGCTGTTTGCCCTCACACTTTTGTCTTTTTTAAACTTGATTCAAGAACAGGTCAACATGTCGCGCAGTGTCAGTATTAGTTCCTTCTTCAATTACACAAACACTCCATCTCACTCTTGACAAAGAGTGATCTGCATATTATGTTAATGGTGTGAGAGAGCAAACAGATGGAGAATGTTTTCCATCCTTTCTCTTTGATGTAGACGTGGACTTCCTGCGCTCCGCTTTACCGGCAGCTACGGAGCCCGCCTTCTTCAAGTTTCTGCGAAGCCTGGACTGCTCGGGCGTGACGCTGCGCTCTGCCCCGGAGGGCTCGGTGGTCTTTGCCCGGGTGAGATGCGTGACCGCGTGATGGCGAGCGAGGCTGGCACGCACTGACATGTGCTGTGTCTGCAGGAGCCTCTGATGGAAGTTGCCGGCCCTCTGGCTGTGGTCCAGCTGCTGGAGACCAGCTTGCTTTGTCTCGTCAACTATGCCAGGTTATTCGAACGCACCGCTAAATGACAACAAAAAGCCATTTCCTGACGAAAGCTGCTGTTTCTTCCAGTCTGGTTTGCAGTAACGCGGCCCGCTTCCGCCTGGCGTCCGGCCCCCGCAGGAAGCTGCTGGAGATGGGGCTCCGAAGGGCGCAGGGCCCCGACGGAGGCCTGAGCGCTTCCAGATACTCGTATATTGGAGGTGAGCCAGACCCAGAGCAAGGTCAGAGGTCAGCCTACAGAAGGAGTCCCGCTTCTGCCTTTCAGGCTTCGACGTGAGCAGCAACGTTCAGGCCGGCTTGCTGTTTGGCATCCCGGTTACCGGCACCATGGCTCACTCCTTCGTCACCTCCTTTAGCTCTCTGGATCAGGTCTCACTGCAAGTGAGTGTGCACGCTTGCAAAATCTGCGCAAGATGTGCGCGAGGCCCTCTGGCATGTGATGCCACAGCTTTCCATCTCGTGACAATGTGAGCTTCCATCAGAGTGGGCTCTTATCTGCACCTTTTGCCTTCCCACTAGACCCTTGTCGACGTGAAGAGGGCCCCCGACCAGGTGGACTTTGTTTCGCTGACCAAGGGTTGGCTGGGGCGGGTGTGCGAGCTTTTGGGGGCGGAGCCCAGGAAGATCCACGAGGGCGAGTTGGCCGCCTTCCTCTCGTACGCCATCACTTACCCCCACCACTTCCTGCCGGTGATCGACAGCTACAGTGTGGCCCGGTAAGGGTGCCGACGTTTTTTATCTGTTTTGCGTGTCGATTGTAAATGTGACGCCCGTCTGTGTCTGGCTTCTTTTAGCAGTGGCCTAGTGAACTTCTGCGCCGTGGCGCTGGCACTGTGCGAGCTGGGCTATCGGCCCCTGGGGGTCCGTCTGGACAGCGGCGACCTCTGCAAGCAATCACTGGATGTGCGACGCGCCCTCCGGCTCTGTCGTGAGCGGTGAGCGAGGTGGCGCGCCGCGCTTTTTTCGTCTGCCATCGCGACGCTCATCTCTCTCTCTCGCCTCTTTTTGCTCTCGCCAGCTTCTCGATCCCTGCCTTTGATTCATTGACCATCATTGCCACCAATAACATCTCAGAGCAAGCGATGGTGGAACTCAACAACAAGGTGAAGGCACCAAATGTTAAACCTTAGTTGTGTCCGCCCTGTCTGCTTTTCTTGTTCATGTCCCTTTTGGCTTCAGGAGAACGAGGTTGATGTGCTCGGGGTCGGAACGCATCTCGTCACCTGCAGTAAACAACCTTCGCTGGGTTGTGTCTATAAGGTATCGTCATCATCATTATGGTTCTTCGGTCCGACCGTCGAGTGCTGATCTGTTGCCGTTCGCAGCTTGTGGAGGTCGGGGGTAGGCCCAGGATGAAGTTCAGTGAAGATCCAGAGAAGAGCACCATCCCGGGAAGGAAAGCCATCTACAGGCTGATGGATGCAGACGGTAAGAAGAGCAGCTTGTCAGCAGCGCCGGCGAGTCACAAAGTACAAATACTAAATTTTTCATCTCTCCTCTTATGTCAATGTTTGTTTTGTGCCACTCGGCCTTTGTGCAGGACATCCCTTTTTGGACTTGCTGTGTGTGGCCGTGGAGCCCCCCCCAGAGGCTGGACATCCTCTGAGGTGTCACCCTCTGGCCGCCGCCGCCGCCCCTCTCTCCGTCACTCCGCTCAAGGTCATTTGTCTGCACCGGGATATGTTCGCCCGAGGCCAGGTGTGTCTTATCCTTCTCATCCTAAAAAGCTAACACACAAGTGTGGACAGAATTTTTTGTGAGCCAGCAGGATCACAGGCATATTTAGTGAACAAAGAATGGAAGGGCCTGAAGGGTCTCTTACCACAGTTATGTACCTTGAATACCACAGTTATGTACCTTGAAATAATAATAATTTATTCAATTTATATAGCCCTTTTCAAGGACCCAAAGATGCTTACAGGGAAACAAGGTGAGGTGTGGGTAAGGAGGGTGGCAACAGTGTTGTGGACTAGTTGAAGTCTATGAAGGGAGGGAGCAGTGATGCCAATGAGAAAGGAGTTGCAGTAGTCAAGCCGGGAGGAGATTAAGGCACGGATGAGGGATTCAGCGGCAGGGAGAGAGAGGCAGTGTTGGATTTTGGCGATGCAGCGGAGGTGGTAGGAGGTCTTGACAACAGAGCTAACATGAGGGTTGAAGGAGAGGGAGGGGTCCTGGATAACGCAGAGTTTGTGTGCCAGAGGGGAGGGAGTGATGGTCGAGGAGTCGATGGTGAGAGAGATCTGTCCAGTTTTATTGAGGGTGGATTCAGTGCCTATGATGAGGAGCTCTGTTTTGTCACTGTTGAGTTTGAGGAAGTTGTGGGTCAGCCATGTTTTTATTGTAGAGATGCAAATTTCAAGGTGGGTGAGGGGAGGGTTTCGGGTGGGTGTGGTGCGTATGTAGATCTGGTTGTAACAGTGGAAGTCCAGGTTGAATTTGTGGATGACATAACCAAGGGAGAAGAGGTAGCAGATCCAAATTTGGGTCCACCCGACTCCAGAGCAAGCGGCCACAGGCTCAGAGCCGGCCGGGAGACAGGAGGGTGGTAGTTTGGCCAGCTGGCTGTTAGCTAGCTGGCTAACGTATGTAGCTGGTAGTCCGAGGGAGAGGGAACAGATAAGTGCGAGCGGAGCTGCGGAGATGCGCGGTGGACGGGAGAGACACAGAAAACAGCAAACAAAACAACACGAGTAAAACAAAACAAGAGACGCACTGAAAAAGAGAAAACGCGAAACAAGTAGCGTACACGGTCCGGAACAGAAGCGGCAGTCAACAGACCAGATGCCGGCATTGCTCTAACCCGGAAGACAACAGACAACACGTGGCTGGTTAGCTAAAAGCTGTTGGAAGTGCATGTATTTTGTCTACACTCAAAAAAAAAAATTGAAAAAGAACTGAGCTGAATGGTCATAGGAAGGAACTACGTAATTCTTGACACATAATAAATAGCAATGTGCAAAAGAGCAGTTTATAAAAACTGTAAAGACTATTTAGATTAAAAACCGTGATGCAACTTGTGCAAAACATCCTAATAAAGATCAAATTACCTGATTTCTTTGAAAAAATAACTCGAATTCCTTTGCGGATTTGATATGCAAAGTAACTGCATCACTGCAAACGAGTTGCTCAATCATTAGTTCCCGAGTCCTATGAGCTTGTATTTTGGCATCTCCTGAAATGTGACATGAACAAAACAAACAGCTGTCATATCAGAGTGAAGACGTGTGAACGTGTCTGCTGCATTTTTTAGGTGATGCAGCCGTCGTGCAGTGCTGCAGAAACTAAAGCTACCGTCCAGAGCTCCATCCAGAGCCTTCACCCTCGACATAAGCAACTGCAAGGGCCCGACGCCTACGTGGTGAGCAAAACTCCTTCAATGTGTTGACTGAACCAGAGATGTCAGAAGACGACCTTGCCGTCATCGTTTTTTGCATCTTTCCACCAGGTGGCGCTATCAGAGAAACTACACACCTTGGTCACAGATCTGAGGAGAGACAGTACAAAGAAGAACAACTTAATTTTGGGCAATTAAAGAAAATATTTTGTGTTTTCAAAACCTGTGTGTGTCTTGGGGCTAATCTTCACAAGTGCCAATTGAGAGTGTAATACTTGTTCCAATGTTCCCAGTACTGTGTGTGGAACTGTTAAAGAATGAGCCAAAATGTGTTTCTATTTAGTCGATTTTCTGCAACGAGGACGAAGATCAAACTGCTTAACTTGCTTGTCCAGCAGAAGGAGTCAGACTGCAACAGACACAACTCGACTCAACTCATCTTTATTTACAGAGGCGCTGACGTCACGTTGGAGTATGTCACGCAATCTTTCAACTCGAAACTGATCCACAAATAGGATTTTTTTTTTTAAAACATGTCTTAGATAACACACAATTAAGTATCCAATTACTTTAAACTATTTGCTCAAATTAGTTGGCTTTGAATATTTTCGGTGGTCCATTTCGTTGTTTGGAGATCTTGAGCTTTTTTTCACCAACAAGCCAGATGTGTTCTTTGCAAGGATGTCAGTCATAACCACATACAACATGTTCTTGAAGGCCTTTAGATCTACACATACTGTCTAGTTCGGAGAGTCAACCTGAACGTCACCTCACCTGAACGTTCCTCGGAGTTGGATCGTTGCCGAACCTTACCGAAAGGTGTCCTCGTGGTCTCCTCTGATTGGCCGAGGGTTCCGGCTCGCTCGGCCAATGAGCGCGGCTCGCAGGTGCCTGGCTCTCCTGGCTCGCCTTATTAGCGCGACTGGGTCCGAGGTTGGGCGTCTTCAGGCCCGAGTCAAGCCGAGCAAGTGATGCCGCCCGCTGTCCTCGCGCTCCTGGTCGCGCTCGCCTGCAGCGTCCATGCCACTGTTTTCTTCAAGGAGAAGTTTCTCGACGGAGGTGCGTTATGGAGGCGCGCGATTTTTTATATTTTCTCTCTCCCTGGCCGCAAAAGGCATTTTTGAATGACATAAGAGTTTTGCTTTTGGGTTCAAAATATCATACAGTGTTACAAAAAATGACCGGTTGTACTAAAAATAGTGATTACATTTTTGTGCACAAAATGTGCAGCACCTGCATAAGATTGTTGAATGCCAAATCTTTGCTTTTGGTACACAAATGCATATGTTTTTGTACCAAAATTTGTACCATTGCTCTGCAGAGTGGCATTTTATGATATTTTGCCATGGTCCCCCCAAACCCTATATTAGATGATAAAAATGCTATGACAGCCCCCCCCCCCACACACACACACACACTCACCACAAAAAATCCCATAAAGGGCTATATTTGGCCATAAAAAACATGATATTTTGCCTTGAAAGTCCATTTAAACTATTATATGAATTTCCTTAAAAACTGGATTGTCAAATATCAAGCTGAAAAGTGTCAACGTTGTCTTTTATTTTGAAAGTATCAACTGTTTTGCGGCACGTTTCAGACGGTTGGAGAAACCGATGGGTGGAGTCCAAGCACAAGGACGATTACGGCCAATGGAAGCTGAGCGCCGGGAAATTCTATGGTGACGCTGAGCTCGATAAAGGTGAGTCAGCTAAAATCCAACTCAAAAATGCTGAAATACTTGCAGACATATATTCTTTATCCTCTTTAAAAAGAAATGCTATTAAAGCTTCTTAGTGAGTCACTTATATTGTAGTCGAAGCAGTAGCTATTTTCATTTGTCTGTTATACTGCCCCGAGTGTCCAAAGAAGGCACACCAGAAGGAGCGCACCATCAATTGGCTTGCAACATTAAAACTTTAATGATTTGCAGTCTCTTATGTTATGATTCTGTTTTGATCAAGTGCATCATGATAGAGTAGCTGTTTTTCCTCATTGAAGATTTGCTGGTGTTCGTGATGTCGCGAAGAGCACGCTGGAATGTTGCGCGTCATTGTCTCTCGTCTTACACATCTTCCTTTGCTTTGTTTGCTGGTAGGCGTCCAGACGAGCGATGACACACACTTCTACGCGCTGTCGGCGCGCATGAAGTCGTTCAGCAACGAGGGTAAAGTCCTGGTGATCCAGTTCAGCGTCAAGCACCAGCAGGGGCTGGATTGCGGCGGAGGCTACGTCAAAATCTTTGACGCCCAACTCGACCAGGCCCAGATGAACACCCGCTCGTCCTTCTACATCATGTTCGGTCAGAAAAATAAGGCCACGCTACACACAGCATAACGCTGGCTTTGGTCCTACAATGAAAGTCTGACACTGGAGAACCTCATTTAAATTGTGACGCTACTTTAAAGCCCTATGTTAAAAGCTCATGCAGAATTTGTTCCAGTCAGGCTTCAGGGAAGGCCTTTGTTTTTGTTATGTCACTCGAAATTGGTCCGACCGGCGTGGTGGTTGTGTTTGGCGGCAGGTCCCGACATCTGCTTCTCGGCCACCAAGAAAGTGCACGTCATCCTCAACTACAAGGGACAAGGACACCTTATCCAAAAAAACATCCCGTGCAAGGTCAGCAAAAATTACAGTGCCTTTTGAAAAATGCCCCCCAAGTTTTTTCAGAATTTTTTTTCATACTATTTTTCCAGAAAAATACTTGTTAATGCTTTTCTTTCCAGGTACATGACACTTTTCTTTCCTTTTGTATGTAAACATGCCAACTTTGTTCCGAGCCCCCCTAGAGCGTCTCCCACTCTCGGGCCTGTTGTGAACTTGCGCTTGTTTCCGGCAGGACGACAAGCTGAGCCACGTGTACACGCTGGTGCTGCGTCCGGACCAAACGTACCAGGTGAAGATCGACAACTCAGAGGTGGCATCGGGCTCGCTGGAGGATGACTGGGACCTGCTGCCCCCCAAGACTATCAAAGACCCCCTGGCCAGCAAGCCGGCCGACTGGGATGATCGGCCCACCATGGACGACCCAGACGACACCAAGCCCGAGGTGAGCGCGGTGCGCTTCTTACCATTTTTGACTCCAAATGAGGCAAGCCACGGCCTGGAGCTTTCCAGATTGAAGCAATCTGTACATGCCCAGTGCTTTGGTGTACAAGTTGCTCGGCAAGAATAACGAGTGTACTTCAAACGAGTCCAACTGCTTCTCATACCTGGAAAAACATCATTGTTTCCTGCTCGGTTACTTCTACAATGGCTTTCGTTACATGTCGTGCCGTGTCTGTCGAGACGTCTCATGTTTGCTGCGATTTTCTTGCTAAAGAAAAGAAAAGTTGACCGGGTGACACGTTTTTAAGGTGAAAACGTGTACAAAAACAAGTACAAAAAATTCAAATGAAATTGTAACATTAGACCATCTGAAAAATGAGGGAGTCGGCAGGACGAGTGAGTTTTGAAGTTCATTCTGTCCCCTGTTTTTCCCCGCCGCTGTCTGCCTTTGGTACCTTTTGTACAGAACGGCCATTCAAGAACAAGTAGCGGAAGACTCCGATAGGACAGCTCAAAAGGGGCTTTTGACGAACAAAAAGTTGTTTTTCCAGGACTGGGATCAGCCAGAAACCGTCCCAGACCCCAAACACCGCAAACCCAGTGACTGGCGAGAGGACATTGATGGCGTGTGGAAGCCTCGCGTGATTGCAAATCCCGACTACAAGGTGCGTCTGTAGCGGCCGGGACACGGCCCGCCCGTCAACGGCTCATCTCGTTGCTTGTCGCCGGCAGGGCGACTGGATGCCCAGGCAGATAGACAACCCCAAGTACAAAGGCCCATGGGTCCACCCCGAGATCGCCAACCCCGAGTACGTTCACGACGCCGACATGTACAAGTTCCACAACATTGGCGTGCTGGGATTGGAATTGTGGCAGGTGAACGGCAACACAGACACAGACAGACGGACAGACAGACTGCGTCCGATCACGATCCATGATGTCTCGCCCCCTTTTAGACGAAGGCCGGATCCATCTTTGACAACTTCCTCATCACTGACAATGTCCAAGAAGCAGAAGAGTTTGCCCAGCAGACTTGGGGACTCACGCAGGTAAGACAAGCGACGATCCGTCTTCTTCAACCAATCGGTGGTCAAACTCGCAGCCCGGTGCCCCGTGGCATCATTTTCTTTCTTTATCTTGAGGAGCGGCCATTGTTCCACGTCCTGTCCACTGAAAATAACCTCACGGTGGACATGATGGGACGAACAATTGGCCCCTTGCCTCTGAAACCTAAGATTCAAGAAGTTTAAGGGCAGCCATCTTATCTCACTGCTGTTTTCGACAACTTGTGATGCATTCGACCAAGCTAGCATGCTTGGGCTGTGTTTGTGCTTGGGCTTTTGTGGACTATTTTTGGTGATTGACAGTCGATTGTTGCCTTTTGTGCTCACCAGGCAGCCGAGAAGAAGATGAAGGAGGAGCAAGACGAGCTGGAAAGGAAGAAGTGGGAGGAAGAGGAGCAGGAGAATAACAGGAAGGACGATAAAGATTTTGACTTTGACTTTGGTGATCATGCTGGTGATGACAAGGAAGTGCGGACAATCAAAAAGACTGAACTGTAGTCCTGCATTTGGGTAGGGGTTGAGTGTCTTGGCCATCAACGTGGTTACCAAAAGTGTGCATCAACCCAATCCGCGTCAGAAGTACGCCAACATCACTTGGTCAAAATACATAAAATCAACATGTTTAATTTATACGTTGTTAGAAAATCTTATCATTATTTTGCATATCAATTGCCCTCCACCTCGTATCAACCATTACCCGTGTCCAACTTCTTCAACGTGTGTTCGTTTTCTTCTAAGGACAAAAATATTCACACAAATCAAACTTACACTAGGTTAATTACATTTCAGCCGATTATATTAAGTCTGCGTTCAAGAAAAAGTTTAGAAGTCTGAGTTCACATGTTGCGCGGCCTCATAAGAAGAGGGGTGTAGCCCTTATTTCCAATTCCGATCTTAGACTTAGCCCTCGTTCGATTAACGCATTTAAAACTTTTGAAGTTTTCGTTGTTCGATCCACAGCCTTGCCGTCGTTTTATCTTGCTGTTCTCTACCGTCCACCCGGGGTTTACTCTGGTTTCCTGGATGAATTCTCACAATTCGTGGCTGACCTGGTGACCAATGCGGATAATATAATAATTATGGGGGATTTTAACATCCATATAAATTTACCGTCAGAGCCACTTACTGTGGCGTGTCAGACAATAATTGATACGTTCGGTTTTACGCAGGGAATACAGGCAGCAACACATGAAAATGGAAATACTTAAGATCTGGTATATCCCAAGGATTGGCAACCTCAAATATAACGGTACGCTATACGCTACTGTTATGTCTGATTACTACTTTATAAAATTTGAAATTTTAGCTCTCTGTCAACGACAGGAGCGCAATCAAAGCAACTGTAGCCGTAATATTAACTCCATAACTGAGACTGTGCTTTCTGAGTTACTGCTGCTGGCAACTGCCGCATTTCCCGCTTATATTGGCTCAATTGATAATCTCACAAATGAATTCAATGCGGCTCTGTTAAACGCCATCGACTCAGTAGCGCCTCTACGTCTTAAAACTCATTATAGAAAGCCTACTCCGTGGTTCACGGATGAAACTCGTACGCTTAAACAATTATGTAGAAAGCTTGAGTGCAAATGGCATGTAACCAAACTTGAGGTTTTCCATCAGGCATGGTGTGACAGCCTCCTAAAATACAAAGAAGCGCTTGTTTTCTCAAAAATTAATCACTTCTCTTGAATTATTGGTCTCACTAAAAACAATCCTAAATACTTATTCGATACGGGGGCAAAGCTAACACTACAGCAGCCGACCTCCGATAGCTCCCGCCACTCAGCTGACGAGTTGATGAAACTTTTTGCTTGAAACATTCAATCCATTAGGGATGAGTTCACGGTGACCGTTCCAAACACTCAGTCAAGATTGCCGATTACAGAAACTGACAATCATGCGATATCCCTCTCAAATTTTAAAAACGTGTCTCTCGAAAGCCTTACACAATTAGTTAGCGTGGCTAAACAAACAACGTGCTTACTCGACCCGCTTCCAGCCAAACTCGTTACAGAATTATTTCAGATTTTAGGACTGTCCATCTTAAATATAATTAATCTGTCTGTCTCCTCTGGTATCATGCCAATAGCCTTTAAAACCGCTATTATTAAACCACTACTTAAGCACCCAAACCTTGACCCGGACCGTCTCAGTAATTATAGGCCGGTTTCAAATCTCCTGTTCATAGCAAACATTTTTGAAAAAGTAGTAGCGCAGGAGCTTAATGATTACACGGTCGCTAACAATCGATTCGAACTGTTTAAGGCTGGTTTTAGAGCTGACCACGCCACTGAGACAGCACTTGCTAAAGATCTCCTCCTAGTCATGGATTCAAACACCTGCCTTCGACACTGTAGATTAGAGCGTGTTAAAACCTGCGTTGGTATTTCAGGGTCAGCACTTCGTTGGTTTAATTCTTATCTATCTGACAGGACCCACCAAGTGGCCCATGGCAACACGACCTCTGAGCTCACTAATGTTACGTGTGGTGTCCCGCAAGGATTGGTACTCAGACCAATACTCTTGAGTATTTATATGATTCCGCTTGGGGACACTGTATGTAAATATAACATTAGTTTTCAATGTTACGCGGATGACACCCAATTGTATATGCCGTTATCGATGACAAATCCGCAAGATTGTTGTAATCTTGAGGCGTGCCTTGCTGAGATTAAAGAATGGATGTCTCTCAATTTCCTACGTTTTAACCCAGATAAAACTGAGATGTTAATATTTGGTTCTGCTCATTATCACCACCTATTTAAGGAAACCACTGTAAATGTGGATAAATGTACTATCACCCAAAGTGACACTATAACCAGTCTAACTTGGCAAAAAAAAAAAAAAAGTATTTTAAGCACTATACCATACTCCTCCTTGACACTGGTTCTGAGCTTCTGTGAATAAACGGACTCATTTAAACTAATCATTATTTTGGTCAAAGAAACAACCTTAACTGAAGCCTATGGGTTAGTTGCGGCACATGAAAATAGACAGAATGACGATCTTACCACAACAAATTTTATTTTAATTCTCTTCAAATCACATTTGCCGACTTGCTGTGTTTTGGGGGCATGATAGACTTTCTGTCCACAGGTCAAGATCACTATTGCCGCACTCACTTCCTCCACAGATGTTACGCCCCTGGGAAAGCATGCCGGTTGAACTGCTTTTGTGTCAGCTCTCGTTGGACTCTCTTGTTTCCCATGTTTTGAAAGGCAACACGTTCCTGTCATTCTCTCCCTGGCCTACTAGAGGACGCTCTTGTGCCCCCGGCCGGCTTCCATTGAGTCAGACAGCTGAGTCACTCACCGACACTAAGTGCACTTCAAACTAGGACGCTTCAGTCTTTGGAGCGGCGACCGCAGAGCGAATGTGAAGTGCTTAAGGATTTTTTCTTTTGTTGTTTTTTGTTTTCCGTGTGTCTTTTCAGTTCGAGCGGCTGGCAGGATGCTGACGGTGACACTGAGGACGCTCCAGCAGCAGACGTTCAAAATTCACATCGACGCCGAGGAGACGGTGAGTCAAAGTTGCTTGAGGTAAACACAGCGGCGACGGCCGGGGGGGCGAAACGTCACCCCACCGGACCGGCGGGCTAGCTTGTAGCATACACTGTAGCCCAGCCTAGCGTTTCCGCGTTATTCAGGTTGACTGTGGGTCTCAAACGCTTTCTGAATCTTTATTTTCGTTCAACAAGCAAATACATGCGGAGGGGAGGGGCCACAAGTTGGCGTGTTTGCACGACCTCGTCACCTACGCGCGACGAAGTATCCGCGGGTGAAACTAGCCCAAGTTACGGCGGTACATGCGTCGTTTCCCTTCAGAGTAAACATTAGTAGCGTTTGAAATCGCGCCACCGTTTGGTCGAGCCGTTAATAGCAAACGTCATGAATTTTGTAGTATCACTATTCATCCTTTGTAACTTGTCATTAGAGCTACAAAACGATAGCACGAGTCGCTTTTTATTGTAATATTTTGAAAAGCGCGAAAGGGAAGTGTTGCTATTGACTCGTCTTGGTGTCAGTGAATGACGCTGCAAGATTCCTCATTGTTTGTGTATTGGAAGCCAGTTACTTTTCATTAAAACCATTTGACCTTCTGCCTTCGTGCTCGTGTGTGTGCGCGCACACGTGTGTGTGTGGCTTTACATGTACATACAGCAGACACTAGATCAGGGGTGGGCAAACTTTTTGACTGGCGGGCCGAATTTGGTTCTAAATTTTGATAGGGGGGCCGAACCAGGAGCAGATGGATGTAGTGTTTGTGTGAAGTAATAGAAATGACATGTAAAGGTCATTGCATAAAAGGTTTGTACTTTTAGTAGGTAGTAAAGCATGGATATTCAAAAAAAGCTTTTTGAAAACAAATGCATTTATTAACAGCATTAAAAAAATATTTCACCAAAAAACTACTATCAGTGATTCTCATTAAATATGACACTGTTATTATGAATAATAGTTTCCATCACTTCAGCTCCTGCAGGTCAGATTTATGAAATATGTTTATCTATTGAGGCGAAATCACATCAAACGGCAAACATTCTGACCAAATACATCATCTTGAAGAATCAGTGAAAGAATACTTCTAAATAAAGTAATAAAGAATTCAATAGTATTGTTGGTCTCCCTTTTTTGCTAGTGGTCTGGAGTAAAATTTGTTGTGGTAATTCTTAGGATAGAGCCGAGGTGTCGGTCCGTTAACCTAGATCTGTGACGGGCTTTGTTGACGTTCATGTGGAGGAACGTCTGCTCACACACGTAGGTCGAGCCAAATTGTCCTCTCTTTTTTTTTAAACACTCGGCACTCAGTGTCCACCTTTCTTTTCCTCGGGCCACTCATTTTAGTGGAAGGATTCCTGGGGAAGGTTTGTGGGTGGCATTAACGTAAAACTGTGTCTGAAAGCTCAGCGCGCGAATTACGAGAATGCTGACGTCACAGCCCTATCTTGAAATTCGGCACTGATGGAAATAGAGCGCGGGGTGCGCTGGGTCCGTACTACTTAGTACGTACACGCACTTGTGAGTGTGCACTGAGCTTTCTGACACGGCGGGAGTAAATGCGCGGGTGGGCGCTTCCCCATCTGTTGGGGAAACATACTAATTGCAGGGACAATGACCCAAAAAAAAGTTCAATAATACAATTTATTCAGGTTTGGCGGGCCGGATGTGGCCCGCGGGCCGTAGTTTTCCCATTTCTGCACTAGATTCAACTCTGGGCATACACGTAAAGATGAGTTATATTAATTAACTTTGAAGCAACTCATTCAAACAATCAGGAAGAGTCTGACTTGTAATAAAATACTACGCGGCCATATGTTATGTTAAGTGTTAAGTTGAATTCTTGCTTTTTTGTTTGCTAGGTAAAAGTGTTGAAGGAGAGAATTGCAGAGGAGCGAGGAAAAGATGTTTTTCCCGCCGCAGGGCAAAAACTCATCTATGCAGGTAAGGATACCTCTTGTCAGAATGTCAAAATGTGTTGTCAAACAAAGCAAAGCTGCTCACGTCACATTTTCTTTGGGCTAGGCAAAATCTTGAACGACGACACGGCACTGAAAGAATACAACATCAGTGAGAAGAACTTTGTGGTTCTCATGGTTGCCAAGGTCGGTTTCCAGTTCGCAAACTTTCAGTATGTTGCATTTTAGGCTAAATCTGATTGGTGTGGGTGTCAAAATTTGCAGAGTGATCAATGTCATCATTGATGGGATCGGAAAATAAGACGCAAGAGCAAAAGCAATCCGATGCATTTCAGTGGCTGTTGATTCTAAGAAAATTTTGACTATTGGTGGGCTGGATCTGTACCAATCCTCCGGGAACAGCAGCAATGAACAAGTTAACTGGATGCATTGGCTGGATTGGATCATCTTCTGACCAGTCTGGTGATAGGTTATGTTTTTTTTTTCTGATGCTTGGCTCCAAAATCCAAACAATTTAAAATCTAGTTTTAACAAAAAGAAGACTTATTTTTTGGAAAGAATAGTTTTATAATCAAGTTCATAGTATATAATACAATTTAAAGAGTTAATGAGAATCATTGTCATCAAACACTACGCGTTATTTTTTTGAAGAACAGAAGGCGATGTTGCCCAACATGGCAAGTCAATGTGGTTTGGATAAATTTGACAATTATTCAGTTGTCATATTGTGTGTATCCAAACATTTTGTTTTCTTTGTTGGCAGCCCAAAGCAGCCTCCGCCTCTCAAACCCCCCCAAAGCCAATGCCCCAATCCGCACTGCCGCCCTCTTCCTCGTCAACGTCAGAACCGACATGTTTATCCTCATCCTCGCTCTCCTCATCCGTTTGCGTCCCCACACAAGAAGCCGCCGCCACGTCGTCGGAAGTGCCGCCGCCGCCCGCCCCGGAGAACACTCCCACCACCTCTCCCGAAGATGCGTCCCCACCGTCGGCTGCCGCCAAAGATCCTCCTGATGCCGGAACCGCCACGACGGACATCGAGAAGCCTGATGACGTGCCAACGACGGAAGCGGAAAGTCGTGCGTCCGTCCAGACGTTAGCTTCCAGGTGAGAGCAGGTAGCGGCAGCCACTTTCACAGAGAACATCGCTTTGAGGAAAATCAAAAGACTCTGCATTTGCACAAAATGTGCTTGGTTCAAGTTATATACTTGTCATGCTTGGTTGAGTGTAAAACTTACAAAAGAAGCAAAAAATTATTACTATGCAAAAAAAATGGCACTGTGTTCATGGGCACATGAAAGAATTGAGAAGAAATTGCAGATTCATACAGTAAAATATTTGTCAGCCATGCATGTCAGTATCAGTGACCAGTATTGACCGCCTTTGCGAGTACATGATACTTTGAAGTGAGGCTGGTATCAAACCCCGGTTATCATACAGGCCTGGTACAGATATCCGTTAGCAATATTCACCCATTACTAATTTTGTTTGAAGTTTTTGAGTATTTGCTTGTTCAATAAATTGCACTCCAATTCTTCAGACCTCATTAACCACAAATATGTTTGTCAGCCTGGCGGATGAGCTGGGCCTGCTGGAGGAGGCGGCGTCTATTCTCGGTAAGATGGCGACCGATCTTCGACTTAATGGGGGGGGAAAAAAAATGTCTCTACTTGCCCGGCAGTGACGGGCCAGGCCTACGAAAACCTGGTGTCGGAGATCATGTCCATGGGCTACGAGCGCCAGGCGGTGGTGTCGGCGCTGAGGGCCAGCTATAACAACCCGGACCGCGCCGTAGAATATTTACTCACCGTGAGCACACCAAATACGGAAAAACAGTTTGCCTATCACCACTGTTGTCAAATACGTTTTTGTGGCGCAGGGCCTCCCCACTGCCGAAGCCGGCGGTGATACGCCAGCACTTGGGGACTCTCCGTCGGGCCCCCCTGCCGTCCCGGCCTCCGTGACGCAGACGCCGCCACCAGCGGACGCAGAGCGTAAGAGCAAAAACAACACCCGGTCCATTTTGCGTGTCACTGATGCACAATTTTGCGTCAATACCGGGACTGACGCAACCTCGCGTCTGATGTCGTTGCGGCAATCTGTCACTCACTCAAAGGCTTCTCTTGCCACCCACAAGAACTTGGCACTGGCACCTGAGTTGACTTTGTTCCGCTCAGAACCACGCGGCGTCTTTCTTCTCCCGTCAGGCCCGTTGCTGAGTGGCATCACTCCGTCGGCACAGAACCCGCTGGAGTTTCTGAGAAACCAGCCTCAGTTCCAGCAGATGCGGCAAATCATCCAGCAGAACCCGTCTCTGCTACCCGCCCTGCTGCAGCAGCTGGGCCGAGACAACCCGCAGCTCCTACAGGTGTGGACCCCTGACTCACCCCCTCAAAACGCTCGCCTCATCGGCTACCGTGTCGTTTTCGTCGTCACGCAGCAAATCACACAGCACCAAGAGCGATTTGTCCAGATGCTCAACGAGCCTCAAGGTAGCAGCGCAGGCGGCGGCGGCAGTGACAACAGCGGCAACGGCGGCAACGGCAGCAGCGGCGAACCACGGGCGCCGTCTCGTGCCAACTACATCCAGGTCACACCACAGGAGAAAGAGGCCATTGAGAGAGTCAGGAAAGCTTCTGTTGTGTTCTTTTCTATGCCAATACTTTGGTCCTACCTCGTGCGACGAAAGTAACCCTTGCTGCCTCTGTTCTTGTTTCAGTTAAAAGCACTGGGCTTCCCCGAGGGTTTGGTCATCCAAGCCTATTTTGCCTGCGAGAAGAACGAAAATTTGGCCGCCAACTTCCTGCTGCAGCAAGCCTGGGATGACGAGTAGATTTTGGTCGGGTTTGCGTGCACCCCGCCTTGGCTCTCTGTCAGGCTCCGATTAGCTTTTGTGTGTGCAGGAGCAGCGTCGCGGTTGATTAATTGATTGATGCATATATTGAATAAATGTCACCTTTCATGCTTTCTTTGAAATTATGCTTTCGGGATATGTGGGGGTGAGGGTTCTCCCTGTAAGTGGTGCCAAAAAAGATTGACGGCAACTGGATCTCCTTGTTTTGTCCACAAGTTTCAATTGCAGCTGCACTTTACAAAGATGCTATGAAGGCCACACACTTTGCCTAACCCTTTGCTGGAATTTTAGGATCAAATCAGTTTTTTTCTCAAATGTTGAGCCAACAAAAATTCAGTCCCTACACCAATAAACATGCAGTGACAAGAATGCTCTAGTGGTAGCAGCATTGCACCATTGACGCGTGTCATCCGTGAGCTACGGGAGTGAGAAAAAGCGCGACCAAAACCAAAAGCGACTCGCTCCCTAGCAGCGAGGCACACGCTGTCCGCGAGGAGTCGCAGTTTCCCAGCTGCCTGGGTGAGGCAGGGCGGAGAGGGAGGGTGCGTTCCCGCAGCAACAGGGAAGATGGCAGCGCTCACATCTCTCAGCCAGGTAAGGGATGCGAGCCTTCGGCACGGCACCTTTTTAAGACCACGCGTGCACACGGTTTTGCTTCGCGTTCCACCACCGCTCGGTGTCATTGTCGCCTGGCTTAAGTCGCCAAATATGGTGGAAATCGGTTCGCTCGGCCGGTCGAGGCAGGCCCAGTCTGGCGACGGCGGCGGTTCCGTTACGTAGCGGGCTCGTTAGCCGCCGCCGACGGACACACGGCAGCAGGCTGAGACACGAAACTCCGCCCTTTTAACCGAGCACAAGTGGCACTCAGCGGGTGGTGTGTCAGGGCGTGTCCCCGACGAGCCGCGTCTTTGAAGCGGGCTCATGCGAGCTGGCCTGTCGTCGCCGCTAGCTGGTTAGCATCGTTGGAGCCTAGCGGGCTAAGCTGCGGGCGGTGACAAATTGATGCTGAAGTAAGTCAGGCCGACGACAACGCTACTTTGCGGCCAAAAGACAAGGCAGAAGCGCATTCTGTTTTGGGTCGTATGGCGTAATTCCTGTCGTGTTGAACTTCTTTTGCTTTTCAAGTCATGTAGACTACATTCACACTTTTTCACGATTTAAGGTTTCAACACACACCTTTCCCAGTATTCAGGTTCAACACTTGCACTTTTGGTGATGTTTGTGTTTTAACACCCATGCTTCAACCGGTGAAACAGCCAACACACACCCCACACCGTTCATTTGTGACAACGACAGGCATGAATAAAAAAAAATCAGGCCAATGAGGTGCCGCAAGGTGGCGTTTAAAAGAAACACTTCAAAACCCGGCCTGATGCTTTTTTATGTTGCAAATTGTTCCAGCTATTGCATTACTTCACTTTGCTTCACAATGCCAGACAAGCATTGCTGCAATTACCTTGTATTTGACTTTATTGTATTAAATGCTATGCCTCCGCACGTCCCAGTCACCCACTAGTCAATCTAAAATATGAAAGTCCACAATGACAGTAATATGCATCTTTCACAGGTGACGAGCGGGAGCGCCGTGTTTGAGAACTTTTACAGACAGGTAAAATGATGACTGGATGCTCTCTTAGCATGTTCGCCGAGTGTGCTAATTCTGTTTACGCGTGTGTATGCAAGGTGGATCCGGGCAACACGGGGAGAGTGGGGCCAACAGAAGCTGCCCTGTTCTTGAAAAAGTCGGGACTTCCAGATGTGACACTGGGAAAGGTAGCGGTGTGATCTTAGCTGCCATTTTGTTGTCATGATTTATTGCAGTTGCTATCAAGTGTGTGAGTTTTAGGCCCAAAAGTACAACATTCATTGATACTCTTTGTCGCTTTCACACATCTTTGGTGGCAATATATTTGGCATGTTAATTTCAGAAAGAACCAAGCGAGAGTAAATGCTCAGTCAATGGAGGCTTCACGCTAATACTTAGTTTTATTACAAAGGGGAGTGACCAGTTACATTCCACCCGCCGGTGGCACTTCTTCCAACTCTACGTTAAAGGCCGTAAAAGGTCCAACTGGCAGGTTTGAAAGGGCCTGCGCTATTACTAAGTGCGATTGTCTCAAAGCTGTAATAATGCTTGATATGGGCTGGCAGGAAATGGCAGCGAAGCCAATTAGTGTCCTCCCGGAAGAAATATTGAGAGCAGGAAATTATGTCATTGCGTTATGTGAAAGATTGCCACTGCGGATGATGAATGGGACTTTTTGTAGGCTCCAACATGTCTACAAGTTACCCAGTGTTTCCAAGCGTTTATGCTGGGGAATTTGTTTGAATTTTACACTAGACCCTTCCCCCCTCAAAAAACAAATAACAAAAAGCAAAATCGAGCCCTGATTCATTTGAAGTTTGGCAGGCATTTTTATCATAACACAATGTGTGAAAAAGTCAAAGACCCTTGCTCAAACTGAATAGTAAGATGGCCAGTTTAGTTTGGTGGAGCCGTCCGTGGACCTGATGTTGATCAACTAGTGTTGTCACAGTCATTGACAAACAAGATAGCTGCGGGTTATTTATTTGTATTTTTCCCTTCCCCAGATTTGGGATCTGGCTGATCCGGACGGTAAAGGCTACTTGGACAAACCGGTAGGATACGCCTCCTTCGGTAGAACCTAAGATGATGACATCATCAGAATGAGCATCTTTTCCACCCTCTGTGCGGCCAAAAGGGTTTTTACGTGGCGCTGCGTTTGGTGGCGTGTGCGCAGAGCGGCCACGATGTCAGCGTATCCAGCCTCAACCTCAGCGTGCCGCCGCCCAAGTTTGTGAGTGGCGGTCCTTCTTTTGCAAACCGCACCTGTCAATCACAATCATTTTACTCATGACAATGGAACCTCTGAAAATACATGAAGTTTCAAGGAGCAAGACAATTTCATAAATAATAGACAAGAATAATACATCAGTGGACACACTTGTTTTTTTTTTTCTTTGTCAAAATGAGTTTTCAATGTTAGTTTTCGTTATATGTTTCCAGAAGGACAGCAACAGTCCTTCCCTGAACGCCTCCACTGAAGCTCACTGGGCCGTCAGGGTACCCAAAGGCACCTCACACTTGCGTCATTTCTGAGATGCGTTAAGAATATGAATAGCAAACGTTTCTTTCAGCCAGAGGAAAGGAACAAATTTGACGGCATTTTCGAAAGCCTGTCACCGGTCAATGGCCTGTTGTCGGGGGAGAAGGTCCGACCCGTCCTCATCAACTCCAAGCTGCCCCTGGACGTGCTCGGCAAGGTTTGTGCTCACCTCACGTGTTGAATTGTGGTGTTTTTGTCACTATCCTGTTGCCAAGTATCTCATGTCCCGTCAGGTTTGGGACCTGAGCGACATCGATAAAGACGGACATCTGGACAGAGACGAGTTTGCCGTGGTGAGCCGTTTTCACAGTTTTCCCATTCATTCTTTATTGTCACGACGCGTCACGAGGTAACAGAAATGCCTATTGAAAAGCGGTTCCGGATCGTAAGCAGATCCTGGTTCAGATGCGTTGTGCGCGGGCATCAAAGCTTCCCAGAATCCACGGGTGGTGTTGGTCTCGTTTGGTGGCAGGCCATGCACCTGGTGTACCGCGCGTTGGAGAAGGAGCCCGTGCCGGCCCACCTGCCTGCCGCCCTCATCCCACCAACCAAGAGGAAGAAAAGTCTGGGATCGGTGACGGGCGGCGCGCCCCCGCTGCCGGCTAGCCCACCGCCACCCAAGGACTCCCTGCGCTCCACACCTTCCCACGGCAGTATGAACTCTCTGAACAGTGCGGGCAGCCTGTCCCCCAAACACACCCTCAAGTCCGCACAGGTACGTACGTGGTGCAACGTGCCATTGGACGTGTGAGAAAGTCTCACGGAGGCCTGGGCTCTCCAGCATCCCGGCAACTGGGCGGTCCCGCCGTCAGATCGTGGTCGCTACGACGACATCTTCTTGAAGACGGACGCGGATCTGGACGGTTTTGTTAGCGGGCTGGAAGTGAAGGACATCTTCATGCAGTCTGGACTCTCTCAAGGTGTACTCGCGCACATCTGGTAGGTTAGCTTGGCTGGCCAGCTAGCGACCATTAGCATCCATTCACCCACACTCTCCTCTCCTAACCTGGCAGGGCTCTGGCCGACACCAGACAAATGGGCAAGTTGACCAGGGAGCAGTTTGCGCTCGCCATGCATCTCATCCAGCAGAAAGTTAGCAAAGGTGTGGACCCCCCTCAGGCGCTGACGGCGGATATGATCCCGCCTTCGGAGAGGGGCACTCCCGTCCAGGTAGGTCACTACTGAGGGCTGTACTCGCGGAAATTGAAAGGAGCACCATTTTGCTAAACGATAAGCTCCGTTTCATCTTGGCGCCATCTGTGACAAATCACAAATAAAGCATGTTGTGTCAATGTGTGAGCAGAGCATGTCGGGGTACATGACGCCAGTGGGATCAGAGATGGCGGCGCTGTCAGAGATGAGGAGGGTAAGCGCTTTTTCTTCTCCTTCATGTGTGCTTAGCGCGTGGCGATGTGGGGATGAGCCAACATTCCCGGTGGTGGTGTTTTTTTTTTTTTTTTTCCTGAATGTGGTGGATTGACTGACGCTTCTGCAACTAACCTCTCTGCTCTTACCTCCTCTTCCTCCTCCTCCTTCTCAGGCCATAATGTTCAAGTTGTGGGTAGGTAACCAAATTCAGGGCCTCCACTCGCCAATGCTTTCAAGTCCCTGAAACGCCTGGAAGCATTTGCACATCTCTATATATTTTTTTTTTCTTTAACCCCCCGTTGAAGTGACAAATCTAACCTTTGTTCCCATTCAAACCGTGCTTGAGCCCACTCGAGACTTGAGTTCTCTTACTGGACCTTTCCCTCCACGTTGCCTCCCTGCCTCGGCCCAGTCGACTTCATTTCCCCACACTTCACTGACACTCCCTTGCTGTGTGTGCCCCCCCCCCCCCAATGTGCAGGACAGCTCCAGTTCAGTGGGTTCAGGCGAGTTTACAGGTATCAAGGAGCTGGACGACATCAGCCAGGAGATCGCCCAGCTGCAGAGGTAAGACAAGGAGACGTGTTTGCTGCTGAAACTTTTCATGCGTGACGAGTGCGACGTGCTGTTTGGAACGCATCCATTCCCATGTCATGAACGCCGCCGACGCTTCACCTCAACTCCGACCTAAGCCTCCCTCGAGAAGAATCGTCACCCTCCACAACCCGAAATTGTAACAGCAACAAGCTATGTGCGTGTGTTTTTCTAATAGAGCAAGCACAACCTAATGGAGATTGGTTCAAACATGCCAAGTTTTATGTTCATCATGCCTCTCCCTCACATGCGTCCGTCACCCACTCACCAATCGACCACAGCACGCACACGCAACTTACATGTGTGTGTATTTTGTTTGCTCATCACTTATTCTCTCCATAATGCTGCGTCAGCACTCTTGCCTTTACCCAGTGGAATGCGCTCAGGTAAATTGCACAAGTCACTCACTGGACCTGGACTGGTATTCTCACACAAAATAAATATTTACTGTGGGGGGTTAGGGTTCAGCGTAATTATCCGGACCCCTAACGGTTTTGCTTTCACCGTCCCCTACTGATCCAGAGTGCCGACTTTGGTCATTTTAAGATTTGTGTTCCGAATATGGTGGAATTTCACGTCGACGTGCCTGCACAGCACTGCTTCTTCAATTGTTGTTTTTATCTTTTCTTCTGTATTTGGCTTTGTGTGTGCGCGCCAGGGAGAAGTACACTCTAGAGCAGGACATCAGGGAGGCGGAGGAGGCCATCAGGCACAAGAGCGCCGAGGTCCAGGTAAGCTCACCTGTCAAGCTGTCCCCGTGCCGTTGAGCGCAAGCCTGGTTTAATGGCGGCGCTCTTGCGCTTTCAGGAGATGCAGAACGACCTGGACCGAGAGGCGGCCTGTCTGCAGGAGCTGGAGGCGCAGAAGCAGGATGCCCAAGACCGCCTGGAGGAGATGGACCAGCAGAAGCACAAGCTGGAGGACATGTTGAATGAGGTCCGCATCAAGTGTCAGGAGGAGTCCCAGATGGTGAGTAAGCATTCATCATTAGGACGTCGAACGCGGTAGTTACTAACATTCATTGACGTTTGGATTCAAAGTGGTATCTGCTGACCCAAAATTTGAGCAGCCCCGGTTTAGATGTTAAAACTCCAGAAACCTGCATTACCCCGCCCGACCTTGCGCTGGTTCCGCCAGATCTCGACGCTGCAGAGTCAGATCCACTCTCAAGAGTCTGACCTGCAGAACCAAGAGGAGGAGCTGAGCCGGGCCAAGGCCGACCTGGGCCGGCTGCAGCAGGAGGAGGACCAGCTGGAGCAGAGTCTAGCCGCCGGCAAGATTCAGCTGGAGACCATCATCAAGTCGTTGAAGGCCACACAGGATGAGATCAGCCAGGTGAAATGTCATTTGTCTCCACGGTCAGCCGAGGGTGAGATTGCCCCCTTCGGGGTGGTGACAAGCTGGATGTGTTGTGTAGGCGCGCAGTAAACTGTCGCAAATCCAAGACAGCCAGCAGGACGTGTCCAAAAGCATTGAGCAGTATAACAGCACCCTGAACGGGACCCACGGAGGAAGCATGACGAACCTGGCCGACATGGGCGAGAGCTTCAGTGACAGGGAGAACGGAGCCTTCCCCTCTGTGGCGACGACCTCGCACCCGCAGGTGGTAAAAGTACTCACATCCTCCCTTTCTAGTCAATTCATTTTGTCTCTCGTGTTTCGTTCGACATATTCAAAAATAATTGCTGACATTGAGAAAAGACTGAGCTCATTGTTGTGGTAATTTGGGAAAAAAAACAGCCATCCAGTCAGCTGATGTAGATTTTTTGGGCGTCTGGCAGGAGGATCCGTTCAAAGTGAAGCCGTCGGTGTTCAACAGTCAACCTCAGGAGCTTCAGGCTGACCCTTTCCACTCGGAGGACCCTTTCAGGACGGACCCTTTCAAAGGTGCGCGCGACCGTCGCCTCGCCTTGGCTCGCTTCCCTCGACTCCTCTTGCTTGTTGCCGTCATTTACTCGGTGCACCGCTTTGGTTTCAAGCTTTTTGTGTTGCCATCTTCCTCCTCCTCATCCAGGAGACCCTTTCCAAAACGACCCTTTTGCCAAGCCGCCAGCAGCTTCTGCAGGTACTCACTTTCACAACTCCACGTTTTTCTTTTAAAGGCGACTTTTTCATTGCTTCTGCGAAATGGGACCAGCACGATTAGTAGGACCAAAATGATCACAGTTACTGCGATAACGGCGCTATAAGCATTCTTTTTCAACAACAAATGTGCAAGTGAGGTTTCTTCCTTCGTACTTCTTTGGCTGCATAGAAGCTACTCGATTACTACTGCGTGTGCCGTTGTTCTATCTCACACCTGGGGGGCCACAGCTGCTCACTCACTTTCTCCACCAATCTAACATGGCAGGATACACTGCTCAAAATCACAAACATCACCAACGCTAATATTAGCGTAGCTAGTATTTTACGTCTGTTTCCAGTTGGTTGCATACTCACCAAGTTGCATTGATTCAATTTTTTTTCCTTACCGGGCAAAACAAAGCCCTCATTCTGACTTTTGTGATATAAAAGAATCGTGCCCAGTTTTCAAAGCAAGTCAGTCAAGAACTCGGAAGCTCGGGGCAACATTGCCAAGCACACATCATCGGCCAATAAAAGACGTCCTGTGTCATTATATGTAATTGCAGATCCGTTTGGCGGCGACCCATTCAAAGAGACTGACCCGTTCAAGGCCTCGTCTGAAGATTTCTTTAAGAAGACCTCAAAGCTGGACCCCTTCGCTACAGCGGACCCCTTCGGCAAGAGCGCCACGCTACCCTCAAAGGTGACACATTCACTCCTTGCGTGTCATCTGCTCACTTTTCATCAAGTTTCAACCACAAGTTCAAAAAATACTGAAACTTGAAACATTAAGTGTAAAGAAGGTCCACTTCATTTCAAATGATGAGATCAGAGTGCATTTTTTTGAAATTTCAGCCGAAAGCCCAAGAACCTGAACTTTTTGGTCCCCCACTGAGAAATTTTGAAAATAAACACCTGTGTTGTTCTTTTGCAGCAAATTAGTCACTTCACGAGTGGTGACCCGTTTGCCGGCGCCAACCCCAAATCTAAAGGAGCAGGTAGGAATTCTCACATCCTGGGGGAGCCTACGGCCGTTTTCCAGACTGCTGTCCGTCCGTCCCTGTTCAGATTTGTTTGGCGCTTTGGACCCATTTGGCAGTAGCTCCTTCAGCGGCAGCAGCAACAGCAGCTCTGCCGGTTTCGCCGACTTCAGCCACATGGCCAAAGCCAGAGACCCGTTCGAAGGCCGCGCCAGTTGGCTGCTGGACTACCAGAAGGTAGCGTGCGATGATGACAACGCTTGCCCGAGACGCTCGAGGCAGCACGGCAACGACTAATCGGATTCTCCC
This sequence comes from Syngnathus floridae, assembly GCF_059516105.1. NCBI lineage: Eukaryota > Metazoa > Chordata > Actinopteri > Syngnathiformes > Syngnathidae > Syngnathus > Syngnathus floridae. Next base: position 3,522,806 of record NC_142425.1, read on the forward strand.
GTGCGGCCAGGCCGCGTTTACGGATGATCCGTTCAGCAGGAAGAGCGACACGCCCGCCCTGCCCCCCAAGAAAGGAGTTCCACCGAGGCCCAAACCCCCCAGTGGTGAGTGCAACTTTGAAGATTTCATACTGTGCACCTCCGGTTATCGTTAGGGATCTTTTGTCCGACGGGATTTTGTGAGTTAGTGTGCAAAAGTGTGACAGAACGGTGACCGCTTCATATCTGCAGGTAAGACAACGCCAGTGCACATGTCGGGCCCGACGGACGCCCCCAAGCCATGCGACCCCTTCCAGCCGTTCGGCAGGGACACCGCCGACCCTTTCCAGAGTAAAAAAGGTTTGGGGGACCCCTTCAGCGGCAAGGACCCCTTCGCTCCGCCATCCTCGGCACCAAGTAAGGCTCTTCCTCGATTCTTGCAACCTTCACATTTGTCATGTGACTGGGAAATTATGTCAAGACTCGAACTGGAGAGCTACTGAACGTCTTTTCTGTTGGAGGCAATCAGGGAGACCGAATGAACTCATTTGTGAAAAAATATGAAACACAGTTGGGCAATTTGGGACATTTGTGGTTTCCACAGTATAGAGACAATAGGACACTTGATCCACCAAGTCGATGTTTTGCTAACGTATGTTCTTTCACCCTCGACAGGGCCTGACAAAGTCAAGGTGAGTTTGACTTTTTGATATCGACATTTGAAAACCCGACTGAACTGTCGTTTTTAGACAGGCAGGTTTTTATTCTGTTTGGACGGACGGCATCGTCTCATGCTCTGACTTATTGGCAAAGGCTAGTCAGCATTGAACATGTGGCTGTACGTGTGCCTGTGTCTGTTGTGCGTATGTGTCAGTTTAACAATGAGGCCCAACAGCTGGAGTGGGCCAAGCGGGAGAGTGAGCGGGCTGAGCGAGATCGCCTGAAGCGTCTCCGGCAACAGGAGCAGGAAGACTTGGAACTCGCCATCGCACTCAGCAAGGCCGAGATGTCTAACGCCTGACCGGTCTCCCGCCCACCACCAACGTGACTCTTGAATATTCTATTGAAACACACAAACACACGATTGACAGCTCCTCAAAAAAAAAAAACGCAACCGACTTTAGAGGTCTTGCGTTGAGCCCAGGCGATGTTGTTCTCCCCCTTTTGTTGGGAGCGTCGGTTAGCTGGTGTTAGTGCTCTTAAAAAAAATGCTCTGGAATGACTCAATGGGATTTGACGCTCTTTATCATAATTATTAACGATTCACTGTGATGAGGACAAAAAAAACCTCATTTTGTTTTGTTTGTTAAACTTTCATTCTCCAGACGTGCCGTAACTGGACAACAAAATGGAGGACGGACATTTGGGTGACCTTAGCTCATCGTTTTCGTCCCGTCGTCCCTGTTTTTGGTTTCAGGTGTGGTGCATTTGGACATGTTATATCCAGAGGGTCCAATACTGATGCTACTGGACAAGAAAATGGAGGACAGGTTGGAGAGTTGGCGCTTAGCAACATCAGCTAACAATTTTGGCCCAATCATCTAAATTGCCCCATAAGTGTGATTGGTTGTCTAAATTGTGACCTGGTGAATTGCTAGCAACCAGTCCACATTCAGCTGGGATAGGCTACAAACTGATGGATTTCCGCTAACAAACATCAAACAACGTACTGTAGTGCGAAAGCAGTATTAGTTCATTATTGCACACGTTTATAATTTTTATGACTTGATGAGGGAATCATTTGTTGTTGTTTCTTTTAACAGAAATGTTTTAAGCTTTTTATTTGGAGATTTTTGGAACTACAGATGATGAGCTTGTTGGATGTTTGAAACTACAGCTGATGTTGATAGGCAGAACAGGATGCCGATACAAACTGGAAATGTGTTAACCACTCACCAACTTTTTTAGTTGTTTTTTTTTGTACTTGAATCAGCGACCGAATGGACGTGATTGAACACACACTGCTGTCTTGACTTGGCGTACTTATTTATTCCTGATGACAGGAAGGTTTACATTGTGCTCCCTTGCAGATCCAAACCACTTTAAAAACAAACGAACGCGTAAACGCTTGTTGGATGCTGTGATTGCTTTGCTGGATTGAGGCTACTAGAAGACATAATACCCAAATCTGGTTCAAAGATTACCTTCTTTCCCCCAAGTTATCTCGAAATTGAAGTTTAAATTTGACACCACTGGCTGGCTGGCTGTTATACTCCCGAGTGAAGCACAATTGGTTATTATAACCGCAAGAAACTCACTGAAAATGTCCAATATCTGTCTCTTTGTCAACAAGTATCCATCCAGGACTGTAAAAAAGATGACTGTACAACAAGCAAACTGCTTTATTCCCCGCCCCCCAATGCAAATGTACCTGTTAATGTGAACTCTCTGATTGATCGCCTTTGAGTTACCATGTTGGTGCCACTTCCAATGCATTTCAAATGGGGACTGCATCTCTTCCCCCCCATTTTGGGGTTTACAGTCCACACATTCACGATTCACTCTTTTATTTGAAGTTGTATTTGAAGCTAAATGAAGTAACTCAAGCAAGGCAAAATTGTTTTGACAGAATTGTTGTAACAAATGGTGGCCCTGCTTGTGCTCCTCGTTGAAGCTGGCAGCTTGCTGGCAGTCTTTGCTATGCTAGGTTAACTTGTATGTGTCTTCCCACCTAAACTGCTAACTTTTGTTTTTATTCTTTAAATTTTGTTGATTTTGATACGTGATATCAAGAAGCTAACATGCTCTTAGAATTTTAGCATTTCTTAGCAGCCAAGACAAATCAATCATTTTCTTGAGCATGTTGATTTAATGACTTCTCTGGTTCATTTTTTCTTTTGTTGAAACTGGCGACTCGATGTTAGCTGGTCAAGGAGGCAGATTTTATTGAAACGTTGCAAATGGACTTCTAAAAGCATTAGCTGGTCAAGGAGGCAGATTTTATTGAAATGTTGCAAATGGACTTTTAAAAGCATCTCCAACATATCACAACAAAGCAACACAAACAGTGGCGAGCTGCCAGATAACAAACTACTTCTGCTTCTATTGGACTCAGTATATGTGTCACCTAGCAGAGTAGCTAACTGCTGGCAAGCTGTCAGTATTGTTGTTTCTAATGCGCCTAATCTTGCTTGTCAGACATAATCAAAGTTGCTTCACTGCCATCGCCCCTTCTGCATTTGTGCTAAATGAATTGGCCGAGTTTAGCTTGTCTGTTCTATTGAGCCCTACTGTGAAACCTCAGCCGTGCACCATGCACTGCTTTTTCAGCGGTGACCATTCATACCGTTCATGCTGTATTTGTCTCCTTCGTGCAATAGATGTTTTATTTTTATGTTATTTTTATGTCATGTGTGTTTTTCATACGTTATCCATTGGTTTGATGCACTTGCAGCTTCTGATTCTTTTGGGGCAATGAAAATATTTGGGAGAAAGAATTTGTGTTAAGGGTACGTTAACCCTGATATCCTGACGTGTACATTATTTTTTTGTTTGCTTTTGCTGAGCTGTCTTGATCTAGATGATGTGTATACTTTCACATCTTGTATGGAAAAAGAAAAACCAGTGTTACACGAACAATCGAGTGGAATACGGCCATCGTCTTCTACTCTGTTGGACGTTTGTGTTGAAAGAAAAAAGAACTCATACCTGACACATGTCATCTCTTTATTTTGGATGTGTGCTTACACACAAAAAACATTGCAATTTCCCTACATTATAATACAATAAAAGTTTTTTATGTAGTGCATTTCACAACAGCTGCAGCTGTAACAAAACACTTTATACAGAACATAAAATAATAATGCAACAAAGACTGAAAATGATAAACTAATACACACGCATATATATACATATATGTGTATATATATGTATATATATATATGTATATATATGTGTATATAACCAAAACTTTTTCCTCACCCCCCGTGGGTGGTATCTTTTTCCCTTCAAGCTCGGGTCCTCTACCAGAGGCCTGGGAGCTTGAGGGTTCTACGCAGTATCTTTGCTGTTCCTAGTACTGCACTTTTCTGGACTGAGATGTCAGATGTTTTTCCTGGGATCTGTTTGAGCCACTCCAACCAACTATATATATATATGTATATATGAAAAAAAAACTTTTTCCTCACCCCCCGTGGGTGGTATCTTTTTCCCTTCAAGCTCGGGTCCTCTACCAGAGGCCTGGGAGCTTGAGGGTTCTACGCAGTATCTTTGCTGTTCCTAGTACTGCACTTTTCTGGACTGAGATGTCAGATGTTTTTCCTGGGATCTGTTTGAGCCACTCCTCCAGTTTGGGGGTTACTGCCCCTAGTGCTCCAATGACCACAGGTACCACTGAAGTCTTAACTCTCCAGGTCTTCTCCAGCTCTTCTCTGAGCCCTTGATATTTCTCAAGTTTCTCATGTTCCTTTTTCCTAATGTTACCATCATTTGGGATGGCTATGTCAACCACAACGGCTTTCCTCTGCTCTTTGTCCACCACCACAATGTCCGGTTGGTTCGCCATTACCATTCTGTCTGTCTGAATCTGGAAGTCCCAGAGGATCTTGGCTTGGTCATTCTCTACCACCTTTGGAGGTGTTTCCCACTTGGATCTTGGGACTTCCAGTCCATACTCTGCACAGATGTTCCTGTACACTATTCCAGCTACTTGGTTATGGCGCTCCATGTATGCTTTACCTGCCAGCATCTTACACCCTGCAGTTATGTGCTGGATTGTCTCAGGACCTTCTTTGCACAATCTACACCTGGGGTCTTCTCTGGTGTGGTAGATTTGGGCCTCTATTGCTCTGGTGCTCAAGGCCTGTTCTTGTGCAGCCAGGATCAGTGCCTCTGTGCTGTCCTTCAGACCAGCTCTTTCTAGCCATTGGTAGGATTTCTGGATATCAGCTACTTCAGCTATGTTTCGGTGGTTGTTGGAATAATTTTAAGTGAAGCTTTGGCCTGCCAGACCTGGAGGCCTCGCCTTTACGAGTTTATCTTTCCTTTTATCTAGGTTCTTCCTTTTTAGTGATAGGGATGTCTTTTGATCCCTGTCAGCCATTTGTATCCTTCCTGTCCTTATGTTGTCTGTGTGTTTTGGTTCCCGTAAGAGGCCTTCACTAACAATGAGCAGGGCTTATTTGCATAGGTGACATGTTCTTTGTTTGATTCACAGGAACTTCATTCCTTTTAATTTAGATGTAGGTTTGGTTCATAGATTGTAGTTTATCAGACCTATTCTTCTTTGTTAAGGGTTACATACAGTTAGAAGTAGTTGCATAAAAGTTATCCCATATTTACTCAATGTTTGTTTAAGGAACTGCATACCGGTTACCTCACATTTGTTTAATGTGTGTTGAAATGTTTAGGACAAGTTACTTATTATTATTATGTGTTAATTACCAAGTAGATAAAGTTAGAAAAGGTCTAGTTGCATTTGTTCCACAGCAAAGCGGCAATCAACGTGCTTCAGGGTATTTGACCCCGGTCGAGGAAGAGTCAGCCAACTGAGGGAGGACAGCTGGGGACGGCCTCTGCGGGGGGTCACGAGCCAACAACGAAGTGCTAATTCACACCACACTACATTCTTTAACTTATCAGCGTTGCTACAGACACAATCCCCCCTCCCTTTAGTGTAGCAACGCCTCTGTAACCAGGGCAACCATAACATTAAAAAGAGGGGCACGTGGAGTAAGGACTCAGAACTGATGGAGGTTGTAACTGAGATTGCTTTCTCTATCGTTCTCCTCGCGAGTAAACCTGTTCTGGTTGTCTTCTCCTCTTCATTCCAGCAAGTGATTTAATGTCTAATCGTATTTAGACCCAACAGTGGTACATCCCATGTAGGGGCTTGTCCTCCCATGATGGTCCCTCCAGCACCTCATCTTCCTTTGATGCCCATTGTCTGAGACATTCACTGAACACGTGATCCGTTGGGGCCTTATCCCTGATGTACTTATGGATCTTGGATGTTTCATCTTGGATAGTGGCTCTCACGCTCGCTAGTCCTCGGCCTCCTTCTTTACGGCTAGTGTACAGTCTCAGGGTGCTGGACTTGGGATGGAACCCTCCATGCATGGTTAGGAGCTTCCGTGTCTTGATATCTGTGGTCTGTATATCTTCCTTTGGCCACCGTATGATTCCTGCAGGGTATCTGATTACTGGTAGGGCGTAGCTGTTAATGGCTAGGGACTTGTTCTTGCCATTGAGCTGACTTCTTAGGACTTGCCTTACTCGATGGAGGTATTTGGCTGTGGCTGCTTTCCTTGTTTCCTCGTCAAGGTTGCCATTTGCCTGTGGAATTCCAAGGTATTTGTAGCTGTCCTCAATGTCTGCTATTGTTCCTTCTGGGAGTGAGACCCCCTCTGTGTGGATTACCTTTCCTCTTTTAGTCACCATGCGGCCACATTTCTCAAGTCCGAATGACATTCCGATGTCAGAGCTGTAGATCCTGGTAGTGTGGATCAGGGAGTCAATGTCCCGCTCGTTCTTAGCGTACAGCTTTATGTCATCCATGTAGAGGAGGTGGCTGATGGTGGCCCCATTCCTGAGTTGGTATCCATAGCCCGTCTTGTTGATTATTTGGCTGAGGGGGTTCAGTCCTATACAGAACAGCATTGGGGACAGAGCGTCTCCTTGGTATATGCCACATTTGATGGTCACGTGTGCAAGTGGCTTGCCATTGGCTTCAAGTGTGGTTTTCCACTGTTTCATCGAGTTGGCGATGAAGGTTCTCAGAGTCCCATTGATGTTGTACAGCCTCAAGCATTCAGTGATCCAAGTATGTGGCATTGAGTCATATGCTTTCTTGTAATCAATCCAGGCAGTGCTCAGGTTGGTACGTCTAGTTCTGCAGTCTTGGGTGACTGTTCTATCCACCAGGAGTTGATGTTTTGCTCCTCTGGTATTTTTACCAATCCCTTTCTGAGCAGTGCTCATGTATTGATCCATGTGCCTGCTGATCTTATCTGATATTATGCCCGCGATCAGCTTCCATGTTGTGGAGAGGCAGGTGATTGGCCGGTAGTTGGATGGGACTGTACCCTTTGATGGATCCTTCTGGATCAGGATCGTACGCCCTTGGGTTAGCCATTCAGGGTGAGTCCCATCCCTTAGCAGCTGGTTCATTTGTGCTGCCAGGCGCTCATGGAGAGTTGTAAGTTTCTTGAGCCAGTAGCTGTGGATCATGTCAGGGCCTGGTGCTGTCCAGTTTTTCATTCCTGAGACTCTTCTCTGGATGTCTGCCACTGTGATGGTTACTGGGTTCTGTTCAGGGAGCTTGCTGTGGTCCTTTCTCAGAGCCATCAGCCACTGTACATCCTTCTTATGTGATGCCTCCCGCTCCCATATATTCTTCCAGTACTGTTCAGTTTCCAGCCTTGGTGGGTCTGCTCTGCTATTATTCCCCTGCCACTTTCGCTGGTTGTGTTGTGAACAACCTGTTTATTCGTCTGGCTTCATTCTCTCTTGTGTGCCTCTTTAGGCGGCTGGCCAAGGCTTGGAGTCTTTGTTTGGCAGTTTCGAGTGCTTCAGGTATGGGCATCTGGCTGTATTTCTTGGGAACTTGCTTTTTCATTGCACCTTTCTGGGCCTCTGTCATTTGGCTCACTTCTCTCCGTGCTATCTTGATTTTGGCCTCCAGCCTTCTCTTCCATGGTGGGCACTGTTGTGGTCGCATATGGTCATTCTTCTTGTAGCCAAGCATTTGTAGGATCACTGCTGCTGAGGTGTATATCAACTCATTGGTTACAGTGATGGTAGCCGTAGGAATTGTTGTCAATGCTGCATTCACATCTTCTAGGAGATTTTCTGAGGGTACTTCACTTAGCCTCTGCAGTGTGTATCTAGGTTCCCGAGCATTCATTCTCACCGTGATCTTGTTCTTCAGGTCAGTTGCTGCCTCGTTCAGCTTGATTATGCTTATTGGGGTTTCGTACCCAACCTCTGGACTTTTACATGGATTTAACTCGTCTCTGACCTGGTGCTCTGGTTGGTCTTCGTTATGGCATTTGTGTTGTATCTCATCAATCTCGAGGTGTGATAGCAGGTGCCGTTTATGGATATTGGAACATTGAGCTACTAGTTGCTTGGCCGATAGTGTTGACTGTGGGTATTGAAGTTGCCATTGTTCCCGCATTCTCCGCATGTAACCCCTCTCGCTCGGGTTGCTGGAGTAGTAGCATTCCAACAGATCCTTATTCTCGCATCTTGCCCATTTGTGTCTTGTTCCAGTAGCCCATTTTTCATCAGGGTGCTCTGGTTCCCCAGCACCTGACGCAGACCTTGTTTGTCCGGACGACGTCTGAGCCGGCATGTCTTTCGTTTCTTGTACTCTCATTATCTCTGAGGTAGGCGGTATCGTTAAGGGTCTTGCCTAAGGACCCACACTGACTGTTGGTAAGGTAATCGCTCATTGCTCATATTGTGCCCCTGCCGGGAATCGAACCCGGGTCGTCCGTTTGTAAGTCATGTCACTTACTGATTGAGCTAGTCAGCCGTAACTTTATATATATATATATATATATATATATATATATATATATATATATATATATATATAAAATCCAGATATATATATAATATATATATATATATATATATATTATATATATATATATATGTGTATATATATATGTATATATATATATATATATAGTATATGTATGTATATATATAGTATATGTATATATATAGTCTCTGTATATATATAGTATATGTATATATGTATACATATAGTATATGTATATATATATATATATATGTGTATATATATATATGTGTGTGTGTATATATATGTGTGTATATGAACATATGAATCAGTACAACAAATGTCAACGAAAGCTTCCTCAAATATCTGAACTTTATTTGGGGTAACTCCGGCACTTTTCACAGGTTTGTAGTGACTTTTGATATTTTTGTTGTCGTTTTACTTTGTTTTTCTAGTGGGGGAAAAAACTAATAGCACCAAGCAAGAGGAGTGGCAAAATTGTGAAAAAGAAGGCAACATCAGTAAATCCACGTTGAACATTTAGAAACTTTATTTCAAATGGGGCTTTGTGTAATTTTGCACACGCACACACAATGAATACATATTTATTGTGGGGGTTCCTGTGTAAAGTTTGCATGTTCTCCCCGTGCCCGCGTGGGTTTTCTCCGGGCACTGCGGTTTCCTCCCGGATCCCCAAAATATGCTTGGTAGGCAGATTGAGCACTATAAATTGCCCCTGGGTGTGAGTGCGAGTGTGCCCTGCGATTGGCTGGCAACCGATTCAGGCTGTTCCCCGCCTACTGCCAGATGAATGCTGGGATAGGCTCCAGCACACCCGCGACCCCCCGTAGGGACAAGCAGTATTGAAAATGGATGGACGGGTTCCCTGCAGTTAGCTATAACGGTGCTCTAATTCAGTGTTTCCCGTACAGTGTGCCGTGGGAAATTGTCCAACATTAATTACGGGGCGCATTGTAAACAGGATCGCCAAACCACTGGTCAGTTAGCGCAAGGCCTGGTCAGCCACTTGCTAATCGTGCATGCGTGGCAAATCGGAGAATCTTGAGATTTCATGTTGTGGCATCGGCACATACTCACTTTATATCTGTTGCTGTGTGCTTTTACTAACAGTGACACTATGACGGCTGTGGTGCGTTTTCGTTCCGATGGAAATCAGAGCATGTAGTTTAACGGGACAACCTGGATTGTTCATTTTTCACCAACATAAAATACACAGTCAAGTCGAGACACCTCGACTGTGATAGCCACTCAGCCGCTGTCAGAACAGCAGAGCGTCTTTAAAAGTGACTTTGTTCTTAATATCGCAATATTTATAGAGCTAGTCTAAAACAGTAAACAAAGTCATATTAATTCTTTAGGATTTTGATCACAATCACTTTCAAAAGTTTATTTCTTACACTGTCTAAAACCTTTTTTCAAAAGATCACTTTTATTTACAAAAGAAATACAATTTAAAGAATATTTAGTATTTATTTTTATTCAATCATTCGACTCTCCATACATATATAGACAAATTTCACCACACCCAGATGTGTGTGACAATCATTGGGTCTTTACCTTTTTTTTATAGATAGGAATAGAACTTTACGTCTTTTGATGTAATATAACTGATTTTAATATAGAAGCTGGTGTAACACTTAACAGATTTTTGGTGGTGGTGTGCCTCGAGATTTTTTTTTTCTTCACTGGCCCTAATCCTCTTCCGTAAATTTATAACTTCCGTTAAACAAAATGGCAATTTAGTTTTAATTTGAAGGAAAAGCCGGAAGTGTAAGTTTTTTGTTGAAACTTCGTAGTGGCGATATTGTGTGCTTAAACCACTGAGCTCGATTGACGGTTTAATTGTTTTTTTGCTTTTCGTACGATAAGCACGTTGTTGTAGAAAAGGGGCCAAGTGAAACGAGTTTCTACGCGGAGGTATACATTTTATGCGGTTACATACATGCTTGCTAAAATGTAATGTGTTAGCTACATGGATTTTAACCTGAAACGTAGTTAGCGACTAGTTTAGTTGTGGCAATTACACATAGAACTCGCACAAGTGTTCCTCCATTTTTTTTTTAGAATGGAATCATTGCGTTAAATGTTCAAATATACAATAATCAACATTTGCGGCTGTCAAAGTTCTCCCTTTTTACCACTTATCTCTCCGTAGTTTCACTGCCCAGTCCAGTCAATTTGTCCGATGCCACGCAATTTAAAAGGTAGTCTATCTTCTTCTGGTTAATGTCCAGTAGAGCTGTCAGTGGCCAGATGAAGGTGTTGGTGACTGGAGGCTCCGGCTTGGTGGGGATGGCCATACAACATGTGGTGAAAGAGGAAGGGGCAGGCTACGAAGGTGAAGAGTGGATCTTCCTCTCCTCCAAAGATGCCGACCTCACGTGGGCACTCACTCAACTCTTATTTGAAAGTTGCAGTCAAAGGTCGCTAATCTCGATGCTTGTGTCTTGTAGGAGCATGCAAGAGACGCAGGAAGTGTTCAGGAAACACCAGCCCACCCATGTTATCCACCTGGCCGCCATGGTGGGGGGCCTTTTCAAAAACTTGAAGCGTAACCTGGACTTTTGGGTACATGAAAGTGCACTTTTTTGTTTTGGCACTCTTGATCAAACTCATCACTTCCAGCAACTGTAGTATCTCTTCTCCTCAGAGGAATAACATCCACATCAATGACAACGTGCTGCAGGCCGCACATGAAGTAGGTGTGCTTAAGGTCGTCTCCTGTCTGTCCACCTGCATATTTCCTGATAAGACCGCATATCCCATCAATGAGACTATGGTAAGCGGTGGCATTTATTGGGTGCGTTTTACAGCAGGAACGCTACTATGGTGACTGAGGTGTTTTGAGAACGTCAGACAAATAACCCCTTCTAAAACAGTGGTTGGAGTCAGATTTGTTCATAATTAGTAAAAACAGAATCAATGTCAGAAGAAGTGTCTGTATATTAAGTTGCGCTTTTGGAAGGTAATTCAGAATAAGGCTGAGATCACTGGCTTCTCTTTCCTATGCTGTTGAAACGTGTTTTTTCCCATGTTTTGTTTTTACACAATATATTTTAATGGTCACTATACAGAAAATTCATAAAATTATGAAGGGCCCCCTCCAGAATTTCCTGTCTGCATCTGAATTGTGTCATATGCACTCTCATTCAGCTTGAATGTGTTTCTTTCACCCCGCAGATCCATAATGGCCCACCTCACGAGTCCAACTTTGGCTATGCCTATGCAAAAAGAATGTTAGATGTCCACAACAGGTGGGCATACTGAGTGCTTATGTGACTATTGACTTAACTGCAAAGGAGGAAGGACAACATTTCAGAGCTCTAAAGTTGCACTTTGTCATCATAGTAATAACTCTTATTGGTTACTGGTAATTTTGCTAACTGAGTTTAAAGGTCAATTCACTATCCTACCCAAATCTTAGCCTGCTGTTTTGATTTTTTCCGAATTTGCAAGCATACACTTGTGCTGGCTTTTATTAGGCTCGTGTTTACGGACATCTTTTTGTAATTTGCACTTTTCAACTCATTGTCTCGATTGCCAAAGTCTAATGAGGTGCATTGATGTCGTGCAGGGCCTACTTCCAGCAGCATGGACGCTGCTACACGGCTGTCATCCCCACAAACGTGTTTGGTCCCCATGACAACTTCGGCATTGAAGATGGCCACGTGCTGCCGGGCCTAATTCATAAAACCTACATTGCCAAAAGTAAGGTGCAACTTTTCATGCAGTCAAATGGGGATGCACAGCTTCGGCGCTTTACTTAAATTGACACTTCAAGCGGTAGCGTCACTTCAAGTGTTTTTCATCCAAGACTTGACGAGCTATGATACACATGAAGCGACCCTATGACGTGTCCAAAATAAGTGCAGGCTATTGTGGGTCTCTGCACTGTTGTCAGAGGAGAACAAGCCCTTGGTGGTCTGGGGCTCCGGCACTCCCAAAAGGCAGTTCATTTACTCTTTGGATTTGGCTCGCCTCTTCCTCTGGGTTTTGAGAGAGTATCCTGAGGTGGATCCCATCATCCTTTCCGGTAAGTCTTTGTAGGGCATGCATCGCCGACTCGGAATATCCGGAATGACAATGAAACTGTTTTGTCTGTCGATGTGAGTCGGGGAGGAAGACGAAGTGTCAATCAAAGAAGCGGCCGACACGGTTGTGCAAGCACTGGACTTTAAAGGCCAAGTGGTTGTATCCTAAAATACAATATATGGTCATGTTTACTGCTACAGCAGGTGTCTGGATGTCATTCCTCAGGAAAGTTATTTGATTTGCATAACTCACTAAATTGGACAGGAGTGAAACTGTATGAGACACATGCTGTACCTCACGTCGATGTCATGCCATTAAGAAACAGCTCTTGTTTCCTTGACCATCGCTGCAGTACGATCGCAGCAAATCGGATGGGCAGTTCAGAAAGACAGTCAGCAATGCAAAGCTGTGCGGCTACCTTCCACATTTCCACTTCACGCCCTTCAAACAAGGTGGGACCATGAGGGAAAACGCTTCCGGCGGCAGTTTCGGATCAAGGCTGTCACATGACTTCTGCCTTCCTTCTAGCTCTCAAGGAAACCTGCGACTGGTTTGTTACACACTACGACACAGCTCGCAAGTGAAGTTGTGGACGAAATCCGCGTGGCGGGATGGAGAGCGGCCAGGTGACAGCGCTCTCCCAGCTGCAGAGACCAAGTTGTCCAGAAAAAGTTTACAAAAAGCAAACATGAATTTCATTGCCATGTGTGTATCATGCGGGGAAAATCCGATCGATTCTTCGTGGTTTGCCGCAGTTCCACATTAAATGGCCTGCCCAACTCAAATCTGTTTTTACTCTTGGTAAGTATCATCTGAGTCAAACAAGTTTTGCTTTAAATTTATTACAGATTGTTTAAAAGGGACAGTTGGTGCCTGGAAGGGGGTTAAAACGTAAGCAATACATAGACGTACAAATTTCAAGGTCACATTTTAGTTGAGTGACGAGGAGTCGAGTTTGTCCTGATGGATTCTGCAGTAATCTCGTCCAAACAGCGCTCTCTTTGCACACTTTCCTTGCTTCGGTGATCGACTTACAGAACGGACGCCCTACTAGAGAGCTGAAAAGACCGGCAATTGCATTTTTCCACATAAATTCATGCAATAACCGTTTGCCGTATCAGCATTTTGAGCCTACGACTTCTCTTGAATGCCAAACAACTTTCCTCTCAACAATTACTTGGCGCAACAAGCAACAGCCACTGACCTGGTGCTCATTGATGGCAAGGGAGATGTGCTTCTTGAGTCATTCGCCAAGTGAGAGTCATTCAAAGAGTCAAAAGGCTTTCTGCAGGGAATATCGTCAATCAAACCCTTGAAAACAGACAAGAGTCAATTACTACGATGCTGTGATTGCAACCTTCCTTCAACGAGCTTACTGCTGAAAGAACAGGCTGGGCTAGAAAAGGAGGAAGGCAGTGATGCGCTGGTCCACTTAATGCCAGTTTCCTGTGGGAAGATCCTGCAGCTGGAGCAAGATCACATGCATGGCACGAGAACATTCCGTCCGAGCTGTTCTTACAACCTTCTTGGACGATTTGATAGATTCAAACTTGACGTATCGGTTTCTTGCTTCAGCAGCTGGTTCTGTTCACTGCAACGGTACTCTTTCCTGAGGACAAAAAGATGACATGAGGTACCATGAAATACTCTATACTTTTTGGCACCAAAGAAACTTGGCAGACTCACTTGTGTGGCGTCGAGGATCGCGGGTATGTGTCGCAGGACTCTCGTGGCTCCACCGACGGTTCAAACGGGAACGCAGCAGACGCTCTGCCTCTGCTCGGAAAATGAACCCGTAACTGGCTGACAAACCAGTGTCCTGAGGAGGCCAAGAAAACGGAGCTGCAACAGATCAACACGCCATCCGTCCACTTGTGCTGGTAGCCGGCTTCAAGCTCATACCAAGCCAAAGCGTGACCATTAGGAAGCAGAGACTCACCGAATCCAGCGCTGGCTGCCCGTTGACCTCAGCCGCTGCGTTCAAGGACACAGTAAGCAGCAACGCGACCCGAGAGAAAACCGGACAACACAGGAACGACTGGAGGACAGCGAACAGCAGGAAATAGGCGGCGTGTGTGACGCACATCCCCATGGCGGTGACGCTGAAACCTGGAAAGGCAACAAATGCCACTTCGAAAAGGGGAGGGGAGGCGACCTGATCAGCAAGTGTTACTCACCCGCCCAATCGAGGTAACCTCGAATGGTGTCGAGCCGTTGCTCTATGCAGCCCTGCGTTTCGTCCAAGAAGCACAGCACCACACCCAGACTGATGTTCATGCTTTCCAGTTTGCTCATGACATCGGCGTAGTGGCGCAAAGTCCGCTCTCGGTACTGGACAAACTCTGACACGCTGTTGTCTGAAGACACAGGTCGGCTCATGTCAAAACTGACTCATCTAACTTGCAAGCGTCAGATTGGACTTTTGATACCTAGTTTTTGCTGAATGTCCTGAGCTTGGTGTCTGACGTGCTCCAGGTCTTGAACGACGGCTCTGTGTCTGTCCTGCACTTGGAAGCCTTGCCTCTGCACATTCTCACGAACAGGCGCTGCAGCACAAAAGGCAGAATTGGACTGGTTCACAACCGCAGCCGCTAAAACTTAGAACTCAGGTAGCTTGTGTGGGATTGGGTCTTCTGCATATTCTGACGAAAGGAATCAAAAGCGCAACGTTCCCACTGCACATGTAAGTCATTAAATTAAATCTATAAAGATTTGAGCTTGACTCACACTTAGAACCCACTGCTAAATCCTCTCCAATAGGAGCCAAAGAAGCGCAAAAGCTCTCACCCATTCGATCGGTAATTTCCCGGATGAGTCGGGCCACCAGTTCTTGTCCTGAGGCAATGAAGGCTTTCTCCTGAGCCAGACGCTGCAGGTTGTCTCTCAGGTCACTTTGCATTTGACTCTGGCCTTCATGCAGCTTGACCTGCTGAGTCTGGAGCTCACAGTGGCCCTTCAGGAGCCGGTCCAGTGACGCTGCCATCAGCTCTCTTAGCTCCAATTGGCCGTCCTGACACAAAACCCTCAAATCAGTATCCAAAAAAGTAATTGTAATTCTGGTCAAACAGAAAACACATGCACGCTACCTACCTTGAGGTCTTCCATTGCAGCTAGTTGGCTGGCAGCTGTGGAGATGAGCATGTTTACGGTGCGCTCTGCCCTGAGCCGAAAGAGTTGCTGGCGACTTGCGTAGCACACGGCGCGAGCCCTGTTGCTCACGATGTGATAGGCGTTCCACGTGTCCGGGTCCATCGCTGCCGTGCATTCCTTTATGCTCTGAAATTGCAAATGGTAAACGTAACCATCACCTTAAAGTAATGGAAGCATTTTTGCTTCCCAAAATTCAGGTTGCGGTACTGGTACTTAATGCAATGCTAGATAGATGTTAGAGATTTGCTCACTCCAACTTATTTTGCAAGAACCACACGGGAGACAAGTAAGTCCTTTTTGACACCTGCAGGTGGAGAGTTCACTCGTTCAAGGAATGAAGTCTGAACCCTTGTTCCTGCGAGGGGATATTTATTAAGAGAAACAGAGTGGGGGTTGAGAGTGGGGGTCAGAGTAGACAAATGGCCGAAGCCCCTGGCTGATCAAAGCACAGCAGGGGGTCCTTCACGATGTTGTGTAAACAAAACACTTTGATTGCTTCCTCTGCAGCTAGTCAATCAGTTCAAAAGATCTTAGCACTTTGTTCTACTACTTTTGTTAAGACAGGACAAGCGAGTTTAATTATTACAGGTTACATTCCAGCATAATCATAGGATCAAACTAACCTGAAAACCCTAACAATAGAGATCAGTTATTTGGGAGGACCAGACAATAAGTGGACATGCACAGAACTTGGTCATTTATAGTAGTGTGGAATTTCACGGCTTACCATGTGTTGTGTACATTTTACGGCTTACCATGTGTTGTGTACATGAATACGTTGTGCGCCCCTCAATCTGTGCCTGGCAGTTGAACAATGTGACACCCAGTTTCGCCAGTTCCTCTTCTGAGAGACCTTCACAGCTCACTTTTAACTGAGCAACCACCTACACAGAACAGCATGCTAAACTTTTCTCGAAATGCCATCACGCCATTTGTATGATACGACTGTGAGAACGTCTGGAATCAACATTGGAAATCAACACGTCACTATTTGCCTCAATTTTTAGTTCCAATGTTGTGATTACCTTGTGGTGGCAGCTGTCTAGAGGACTGAGCTCCATCTGCTTGGCCTCAGACAGGAACCTCTCATCAGCGGTTGACATTTCAAACTGTGCTTCCTTTGCTAGAATGGCATCTGCAGATGGAGGAGGAGGCGCTATTTCTGCTGGAGGATGCTCAGTCTGCTTCAGCCATTCAAAGAGCCCGGTGGCTGCTGGTATCCAGTTGGAAAAGATGCAGAGCAGCAGGAGGCAATTGCGGTAAGACAAGAGGTGACCCATGCCTGCAACTATATCACATTTGTTTAGTAACTCTAAAAGCAGTGCTCAATAAACGCTTCATGAATCTAATGATGCACTCCATTTTAAAGACCCACACTAGCAAAATGAAACTCTTTAAATGGGATGTTTTTGCACCCACATTTATTGAACCATACACGTCAGTTATGTGTAATACGTATATCGTATATGAACATCATCACTTTTTTTAAATACAAAATTAAGGAGGTTAAAGTTGCCCAATCATCAGCGATGTTTTGCCCAGACATGCCCGCTGCAAGACGGAAGCTGAATGTAGCATCAAAAAGAGCCTCTTTCCGCACAGATAAAATTGTGGCAAACTACACACGTTCTAACCAAGTGATGAAACCACACCAACAAGGTGCCGCCCATTTTGTGCAGAGTTAGCTATAAGATTAAAATCAAGCCAACTTTGATAGCGTCACAACTGCCTTGTTTGGTCGATAACGCAGGTGTGTCCAACTCGTTGAAATCTAGCATTTCAGTAGTAGATTATCATCCTCAATTCAAAATTAAAACCAAATAATCAAGTGGACTTGGGCGGTTAAAGATTGTGTTTTGTCAACAACGTGCAACAAACAAAGTGCAGTACATGCGGACGAGCGTAGGACACAAACCTCGCCACCAGGTGGCACTGCTTGACAACCAAATACGCGAAAACGTACTCAGCAAGGCAGAATTTGGGGCTCAAACCACCGGATTTTCTAACCGCTCATCCACCACACCGTCAAATTATTGAATATTTCGATGTATGCTTGGTACAAAAAAAAAACGTGGCCGCCGTTACATTTTTGTTTTTTATTTGATTCGAGTTGATCTTATTTGTCTAGTGAGGAGAGGAGAACCTTCCGAGGAAAAGGATGGCATTGGACTTATTGTGCCTAATGTAGAAGAGGAAGGGGTGGTCGGCCGTGAAGTGTTCCTCCCTGAGCATGCAGAAGGACGCGATGCCGGCAGTGGCTGCGGCAGCCTCGGTGCCCTCCTCGTTGACCTCCACGAAGGCTTTGTGGGCCACCGTGGACAGAGAAAGGCCTCCCTCGCCATTCATTCCGGAAAGGTCGGCCTTGGCAGCGCAAAAGACATCTGTCATGCCCAGTTTGGCCAAAGGTTCATTCAGCTCGTACTCCTCTTCCAGTTTGAACTTTGGCAGATGGACACGGATCTCTGAGTGGATTTCCATGCTGTCTTTGTTGGTCCACTCACCCAGCTTTGCCTGGGTAAGCTCCTTCTCTAGCTACACCAAAACAACACGTACGGGTCTTTAAGTACTTACAAATAAGCCTACAGGGAGAGCAGTTGTCTCCCTGTGACCGTGAGCTTCTTGCAGATACGTCAAACTTGGTGCTTAGTGTATGAATCTGAAAGATGAAGATTGAAGGTACCTTCAGCAGTGGTTCTGTGCCATCAGTCGACTCCTCGGGAAGCAGGATGACCATGCTGAGCTGATCGTCTACATACGGCAACTCCAGGATTTGCAGACCCAGCTCGGGGATGTAGTTGTAAGGTATTTTCTTCATCATATACATCATATTCACCGTCGTGGTCACATTCTGACAAACGTCGAAACCGAAACAGGTTTACATCTGACCAGCCGTTACGATCGTACCCCAGCCTCTATGTTCTGCTCAGATCTCCTGCTGTAGTTTCACCTGGTTGACTTTGAAGGGCATCTCCTTGGTGTTTGCCGGATCGAAGCGATGCTTCCAGTTGCCTTTGAAGTAGATGGCGTTGACCAGAGCCAATCTGGTCATGCTGCTGAGCGTTCCCGGCTTCAGAAGGTCTTGAATCTTGTCTGAAAGCAAAGCAACCTGTGCGTTTTGCATTCAGCACTACACGTTTGGCTGGGACGAGGTCTTACTCTCGGTCCGCTCCTCCACCCAGCCATTGATCTCTGCCCTGCACGCCTCTGGAGCCCCGATGAAATCAACGGTCTTCAGATCAGCTTCATAGTACTTCTGTGTGGCATCGAGGAATTCCTGCCAGCAAAGAAGGCCTCAGACATGGAGTGTCATACTTT
The DNA here is from genome assembly GCF_059516105.1 of Syngnathus floridae. NCBI lineage: Eukaryota > Metazoa > Chordata > Actinopteri > Syngnathiformes > Syngnathidae > Syngnathus > Syngnathus floridae. The sequence continues at coordinate 3,541,769 of NC_142425.1, forward strand.
TCAAAGGCAGAGTCCAGGCCCTGAAAACTCACAGAGAGGAAATGGGAAGTGGTTTCTCCATAAAGGCGATTGGCCACTTTCAGGGTGTACGTCGCTGAGGGAGAGTTGATGTCAGTGTTGAGAGCTTGGAAGTCTGCGTGGATGCGTTTACCAGATGTGAAGGACAGGGCCTGGCAACAGAGACATTTGTTTGGAATCTCACACAAGAGCTCACTCAGATGCCCTGTCAGATGCCAACTTAAGACCTTCACACCTTTTACTTTCACTCAAAGAAACTGAAGGGGAAGACTAGACTGCCAGCAGCAAGTATGAGCAGAGTCTTCTTTAAAGTTAAAGTCCCAAGTCCCAATGATCATCGTCACACACACATCTGGGTCTGGTGAAATTTGTCCTCTGCATTTAACCCATCCCCATGTGATTTTGATCCATCCCCTGGGGGAGAGGGGAGCAGTGAGCAGCAGCGGTGCCGCGCTCGGGAATCATTTGGTGATCTAACCCCCGAATTCTAACCCCCTTAATGCTGAGTGCCAAGCAGGGAGGCAATGGGTCCCATTTTTATAGTCTTTAATATGACCCGGCCGGGGTTTGAATCCACAACCTTCCAGTCTCAGGGCGGACACTCTACTACTAGGCCACTGAGCTGAGTAATTTAAGGAATAATAACTAATTCGGCTCTGAAGGTTCTTTTCATATCTGGTAAATAGACATCTTAGATGCGATGTCACCCGAATTGCATGCGGAAGCACCGCTGCTTACCTGGGCCATCTGTGTCGCCGTGTCCCCTTTGGCTCCCAGGTAAACCATCGCCAACGCTGAGCTAATGCTGAGCGGGGAGACAAAGAGGTTTCCACTGGGGTTTGTCAGGCTCAGGCTGCGCAGCAGCTCCAGAGCAAAATTTGTAGTGGATACGCTGAGAGCGGCCATTGTTGAAATATTTCCCTAGAACGAGACAAACGCATGACTTGCATACCTGTGCATGCGGAAAAACAACAGGCCTAATAAATTAATTTTCAATTATTCCATTTTTGAACGGTTTTTTTTTTTTTTTTTTTTAATTTGCTTCTCTTGACCGGATTACCTTCTCAATAGCAGGTGTACAAGACTGAAAGGACAGCAATGTGCCTCCAACTGGCGACTCATGCGATAATTTAAGTACTTTTCAAACATATTATTCTTTTGTTGTCATTATTCTCATTTGCACCTTTTAGCTCTTCAGCTGATTTCGTGTGAGTGTGTCAGAAAAACAATGCAAAGTTGCAGTTGGCAGATAACGGCACACTGGAAAGCAGGAAACAGGCAATGGAAGTCGCACGCAGTCGGACAAACTACTCATTTGTCGTTTCGAGTTGGCTATCGCGTCAACGTAATGCGACTTTTAACTTTAACTTTTTAACGTGAAGGAGAATTTTCACGATAAGGAACGTTCAACGCTGTCAACTTCTATTTGAGTTGTTGCCTTAGCAGTTGGTCCGCTTTGCTTACTTACTCTTTTCCACGCGCTTGATTCCCGTGAGAGGTCAAAGCAGAGCAAGTAACGTGTCCAGAGGTGCGCTCGGGAATCCAATTGACGCTCGGGCGCGGCTCGCTCTGTTCGCTGTGTTTGGACTGCTGTGTGTGGGCGGGATGCGCGTGACTGAGCAAGTGCGACGATAAGACAAACAAAGTCAACAGTCAGCATGCATCCACACAGGGCGCTTTTGTTTTGTCAGTATAACTAACACAGTCCAACACACCCATCATAGCTGACTTATTGAAAATACACACACACCGAGCAGTTTGATTTGTGTACATTGAAACAGAGGAGGCAAAACTACTCACTACTCATAGCACTCATGTGGCTTCGCTCATATTGTAGACAACAAACTTTGAATTCTAATGCAGCTAATACATCTCACTTGTGTGTTTTTCAGATGGGATAAAGAACTGCTTCATGACGACGACTGAGCACATCCACCGCAAATCATTTTCTTGAAGACGGACAACAAGAGGGAGTAAATACAAAGTTGTGACAAACGCAATTGCTCAAGTCAAGTACACGTAGCCCCGAGAACTCGACATAACTTTGTCACAAAATTCTGCGGTTGTACTTTGTCATGTATTGCCACTGCATTTAGAGACGAGGATGTCAATTGAGTGGAGATGTCTAAATGCTGATTGATTTATGGACGGCAAATGCGTGCGGTCTGGCGGGTGTTTTGCCAGGAAAACAGGTACTTGTTTGCAAAGGTGTGTTCCGTGTGATTTATGGTGCAGATTTCAGCTCGTCACGCCAGCTGGCTTACAGCGTAGCCTCGTCAACCGTGATCAACAGCTCTGATTTATGGCGACCTTTGCACCGCCGATGTCGCTTTCATAAGCAGCAGCAACATCGTGTACTCGTGCTCACAAAGTTTTCCTTGAAAGTCTGCCAAGAAGGACGGATACATACGTCGGAATGGGTGGCGTTCATTGCTTGATTGATGAGTACCGTAGAGCTGTGTGCTCTCTGAATGACCTTGGTGAGATAAGTAGTAGCAATCTGTTATCCGTCTCTGTTATCCGCTTTTGTACACATTAACTTGAGACCTTCAAGGATAAACTAACTCTTCAGTTTGTAAAGGTTAAATCATGTTCTTGTCCCTTTTTGAAAGTGGTGCACAAATTGATGCCTTTAATGTATAAGATACATTTAAAAAAAAAAAAAACCTCAATTGCACCTTTTGTGTTTAGAATGAGAGCAACAGGACAACAATGGCGGCTGGCGAGTCGTCAAGCAACAACTCTGGGCCTCCTCGATATATTTGTGTTGGGCGGGAGGGCAGCCGACCAGACTAGCTGGATGATGATTTAATTTCACACAATGGTAGAGCATCGCGTTGTTGTTTGTTCAGTGTGAGGAAAAAGAGCAAAGCAGCATTGCCCAACAATCTGCCGGCTCGGCAACGATTCAGGGATGCTCCTCCAACCGTTCCTGGCAGTAGCAGTCTCCTTGAAGTGACTGCTTAACCCTTGTTCTTGCCATTGCCGCTTCACGAAGCCTTCTCCATTTGCAGCACTCATCGATGGGTGACGAAGGGCCCTAAGCGGCGAGTCTGTTTCAGGTGTCCAATAACAGGTCTCGCTTTCATTGCTGTCCTGGAGTTGACGAGGTTCCCAAGGCAAACATAATATCGCTTGGACGGCGGGTCGTGTCGAGCGCGGGAGAGAGGGCGGGACTCAACACAGAGCGTTAGGCAGCATCTTGCGGCAGCAGTTCACATGAGGATACAAACAGCAAACGTAGCGTAGCCTAGCAGCATTCAATTTGGATCTGTCCGGCCCAAAATAAACACCTGCACATGCTTGGCATGTATTGGGCATGTTCTGCTGTCATTCCTCAATCGTGGGGTTTGCTATTGTTTGATGTGATCACAGATCCCCCCCCCCCCCCCCCCCACCCCCACCCCACCAGATTGCAGTCATTTAAGTCTTTCAAAAGATTGAAGGATGCCTTTTGAGTTAATTCAGCCATGGAGGCACCATCTAGAAGAGGTCAACATTTGTTGACATCTAAAACGGCGTGTTCTGTTGGCAGCACACTTCTCTGGGAATGTTCAGTGGGAGGCTCCCTTATCGGCTTTTTTACGAGTGCGAGATAACGCGCACCGGCAGCCAAGGTCGGCCCTGTTCGGCCCCTGCTCGTGTGCTTGTTTTTAATCGTCTTTGTCACGCCGGCCGCGAGCCTCCAAACGCTTTTACGCTCGCTGAAACCATGTGCCATCCGCTTCTCCAAACTACAAAACAAAAGGTTTGATCCCTAAACCCCGACAGCTGGCACATGAGAGGCCCTGCGGGGAACAGCGCTCTCAATAAGGTGCTATTGTGGAAAAATGCAAACGTGATGAGCAGATTGTTCCACAACAATGACGGCTGGCAGCGCAAAGCCCAGCTTTGCTGGCCGACCTCTTCCTCGATACGATCCAATACAAGGTGAGCTGAGCCTCAAAGGTCATTCTGTTTGAATTAAAATATATTTTTTTAATGATGCCAAACATCATTTATGTCTACTTTGATATTTTTTGAAAGCAATAGCTTTCTCTTGTGCTGCAGGCACAGTATGGGATGAGGAATGCCTGAGAACCCCACCATCCCATGTTTGGCAAGCACGGGTACCCTCCACAGTCCGCCGAGTGTGGCACACCACACCTTTCCATGAGTCTCTTCAGGTGCATACAATGGACACGCTGTAAGGTGTTGAAAATGTTTTTCCACCTGCCCCCCTGCAATAGGCCCCTGCGTGCCCCAATCTCGATGCGTAGAAGCTAAATATAGCAGATGTGGAGCATGAACATTTGGTCGGGACGACGCAGCGGGTGGGATGTAAAGCACTTTTAAACCCAACGGCAACAGACCCCGCTCTGGCCAATTAGCGCATGGAACACATTGCGACAACAGGACAGAGCGCCAGGAAAACACACACCAACAAATGCTTGGACACATACTTTCCAATGACATTCTAGAATATTTCATGTCACATGGTGAAACTTGACATTTACGTAGATGAATAAGTGAATGAGGTCTTGTTTAAGAAACAAGAAGTGTACATTTCTGTACTCCTGCTTTAAAATTTTGTAATTATGGGCTACACTGATTGCCGCTCGATGACAGCGTGTCTGATTGAATGGCTGTCATCCTGCTTCTTGTGTATGTGTGCGTATGTATTTGGCCTCGGACTATTCAGCAAACAGGCACATGTCATTTGTCAGAGCGTGAAACAAAGAATTTATCAAGAGCCTCTCTAGATTTTGTTGCTATTCTAGGAGCAGGCCCTTGGCCAGTCCCAAAGTGTGATTAGAGGAGCAGCGGTGTGGTTACGAGAGCTGAGATCGAACAATGCTGCCTTCTGAAAAAGCCAAACAAAGCAAAAGCAAAGCCTGCTGCTTTTCAGTCTCGAGTTGGCCGAGGTCCTGACTGGCGAGTGGGTTGGCCGGCTGGCTGTCATCTCTCGTGTTGCGGAGACACGCGGCGCTGCTGTGGCAGAGTGCTCGCTCCTTCATAACAAGACGTGTTCCCTGCAACACTTCCTCTCAGACGCAACCCCCAGCTCTCCTCGAACCCTCCCCCCCATCCGTGCTTATCCCGGGACATCTGCGGCTCCCGCAGAAGTGCCATTAGCAGCTCGACTTTGGGATCGAGCTCTCCTCTCGGAGAAGCCCTCACCGGAACAAACACCTTGAGCTTGAATCACTGTGATCGATTGAGAACTCGTTTCAGAGCTCGTCAGGAATCCTGGGGAGAGATCCTCCACCACGTCCATGAGAAGCATGGGAGGAAAGGAAAAGAAGATCCTAGTGATCGCCAATGTTCCCAGCTATGAAGGGTCAGTCCTTTTCATTTGAAACTGCAACTTTTTTTTTGTCCTCAGTTGTAAGAGCTTGTCTTGTGCAGAAATGCAGTGGGATCCTTGTGTTTTAAATTCTGACGCTGGTATTTATTAGATGCACTGCAAGGTGCAACATATCAAGCCGTTTTGCACACATTGTGCATCTTTGCATTTAGGATGGACACCTCCTCATCAAGTAGGCTTGCTCTATTTCTTGACGTTATTTTCGTCCTCTATCTTTTGGAAAGTAGTGGTTGAGACAAATATAAAAAGTGGCTGGAAATCAAATGCTGGAAAGAAAATCATCATCATCATAATACTGGCATAGCACAAAAAAAAAAAAAGAGCGCAAGTGTGTTTCTCTGCTGTGCACTAAAATAAGATCTTGGCTTTGTTCTTGTCGACATGGAAAAGCACATTGAGTGGAAGTTCTACAGTTACACCATCTTGCAGAGTTGTGACAGTGTGAAGGACCCGAGCGGCTGCAGGCGCTGAAAATGTCACACAAGTTGGAGGGTGTGCTCAAAGCGCCATCTGTCTGCGCACGCTGAAAAACGCCCAAGCGGAGTTCATTTTTCAGCCGCCCCGTTACGGGCTGACCCCAAACAATTTGGCCCCTCGGCTGGGCGACTTGCCACGAACACAGCTCACCGACGATGCCGACGGCTGCTTAATTGTCTGCCGGCTGAAGTAAACTGGCTGTTTAATTAGGGAGCTTGTGACGAGGGAATTTGTCAAGATCATTATGTCAGCCAGGCAACCTGTTTATTTTGGTGATAAGGGGTCTTTTTGTTGTTGAACAGCTTCTCCTCTTCTCCCTGTGTCTGTCTGTGTTGTCTTTTGTGTCCACTCTGAGTGTCAGCGTCCATCTGAGCCATGACGCTGTGTTCTATTCTATCCATACACACATGCTCCAACACCTCAGCCGCATTCCCGGGCTTTGATAGCCGTTTCCATGCCACTCCAAAACAAAGACATCGGACGCCACTGGGAGAGCGTTCCCCTCCACCTCTGCGCGATTCCTTGCGACCAGTCGATGCGGCCGCCATGAAAAGCCGCCTACCGAGCCTGATTGCCTGGCAACAAGCCTCGCGGTGGCTCTTTGGGACCAAAGCGCTTCTTCGCTGATGGAGCTTTTCCATTTGACCCGCATGACTTCTTCGTGTGCTCGGGTGTACCAAAAATAAAGCTCTTTAAAGCAACTTGACCCGGGATCAGCCATACTGGTCGATGCATTTGGGCTTTCACGAGCTGTTGGCTGTCAACACCGCTTTGGAAGGTATGGCACGGGCCAATGCCTCAAAACGCCAACGTTGAAGGCATTTCTTTGCCAGGCCAGCTGTTGCGTGTCAAAGTCAGCCATGAAAGTCACCACTCGGCTGCTCAAATACTTCTAAAGTTGAAGTGATTGGCTTTTTATTTTTGGCTGGATTGGGAATTGTACGACATTATTTATGATGCAAATGTCCACTCATCCGATTGTCTCAGCTGAATTGTGTCAGAAGTGTTCATCCACACTTTACCAATTTGATCAGACACTTTGGAGCACGAGAAACCCCCAAGCTTCTGACCACATTTTTGCTCTTCTTTTGAAGGTTGCTTGCTGCTTTCTCATATCATTTCTGGCTCCGCCAAAGCTCATGACCAAAGATTACTAAAGAAAAAGATGTCTTCATGGGACTCTTAATTGAAAGTGCATCATACCGGTACACAAACATTTGTTGTATGTTTGTGTTCACATGTTTGGAATCCGCGTTGTAAATCATGAAAGTTAAAGAGCCGCCACTAGCAGTGATACCAGCTGTCCAATTCAGGCCACCCTTGGTTTTAGAGTTGAAATCCGAGCTTGAGAAATCCCCTGGAGCTGGAGGACAGCCCTGGATGCAGCAGACGGTCTGCCTCGCCTGCTCACGCGCACATGCACACGCGCACACACACGCTGTTGTGAAATGACAGACTGGCTAATTGTAAAGCACAGGCATTCTGGAGGTAAAAATATCCTTGGTAATCTTCCATGAACCCCCCCAGAGGCTCAACAGGTAGAGCTGAAAGCCAGCTGTCCTGCGCAGGCGTCGGGCTGGATTTCCACATCTCATCGCTCCCCTTTTATAGGTCATGCTGCTCCCCACCGGTGGAATGAATCAAAGCGCTGTCCACATTTTGGACTAATCCTTTGACATGGTGGCACTATTTGACATATCTAAGTCAACTCCAGTTAAAAATCATGCAAATTATGATTCTATCTCATTAGCACACTTGAAATGTAGGTTGCTAAACACGTGTTGTTGTTGCAGTCCAGACAGGAAGATTCCTTGTCATGAGCCCGCTGGAATGAAGAACGGCAAAGTGCCAACGTCAGCGGTACCCCCGCCTATCCCCATGTCGCCCATTGTGGAGAAGATGGAAGGACTGAAGGCCATCCGCAACCGCAGCAACAGTCTTCGTCTTGGCCGCCTGGCCTTCTACCGACACCTGGAGAAGGTGGGCACCATGCGCTGCTTCTGGGAACTCAAACACATGGAACTGCAGGTAGGCAAGCCGCAAACGGGACAACGGACATGCACTACACAAACACAACTTGTGATATTTTGGGTTCACGCAAACTTGTTTAGGGAGGCTGCAGGCCTTGTAATGACATCAGATACCTGTTAGCACAAATCCCTTGCAGGAATGCAAAACGCCCACTAGGGAGAGCTCTCGGGCTTCTCAAAAATGTTTTACGCCCCCCCACTGACATCCACGCAAGCGTGCGCACACGCCCACACACACGCACGCACACACACACACGCACACGCACACTGGATACAAAGGTTTGTTGCACTACAGGAAACCTCACTACCCATCACAAGTCTAGATTCACAGAATTTTTTTGTCCTGTTATCTCACTTTATTTATTTATTTATTTATTTATTTATTTATTTATTTATTTATTTATTTATTTGGGGAGCGTAGTTCCACATTTGGCCAATCGATGGCATTGCAGTATTGTGCATGACATTGTACATTTTAAAAGATGAGGAAATGGGGAGTGTGAGCCTCATTTGTACTGAAGCTGTCTCAGTCCTCGACTATCCTGTGTTTTATGCCTACAGACTGTCAATTCATTTTATGAAGAATGTGTTTGGGCATAATTATTAATGTGTACTGTGAGATAATAAGTTAAGCTTGGCAAAACAGGATTTGCCAGGGATGGGTCCACTGTTAGACTGACTGAATATTTTGGTTCGCTGTAAATATGTGAAATGTGTTTGATTGTGTCTGTTCTATTTTAAAATGTGTTTAAAGACCTTCCAAATAAGTGCTGTGAAAACAGGCTGAGGGAGGCTATATTGCAGCTTTGACTTTTTGCGCAACCCCTGCGATGGAGGAGCTTTGACTGTCCATGTTCAGTTTGCCACGACTGAGCAAAGGAGGCTCTGAAGCACTTGTTGGTAAATATATTTTGGAGCACGAAACTACCAAGTGCTGTGTCTGAAGTTAAAGGATAGCAGGCATCTGATTCGCACTGACACCCCAAACTGAACACCACCTGTCCCTTTCCCGTCTCGGCGCGCTCTCCTTTTAGGTTGACGGGTGGGAGGTAGCGAGGAAGCTGCTGAGAGGGCCAACGGCTAGGTTTGTCTTTGAGCCGACCCTTGTTCTTTATCAAGTCTGTTGTGAGCGAGACGAGAGGAATTAAGACTGCGTTCCAGTCCCATGTCAGTCATTTCTTGTCCGCCGCCCGCAGCACAAGGCAGACAGCCGAGAGTTTAGCAGTCAAGGTAGGACGGCCAGAAAGAGGAAGTGTTCCATCATGGAGACCTCCCGAAGGGATAAAGACCTCTGGCTGCTCGGAAGCGTGTGCCTGGTGGCCACTTTCCTCACGCTGCAGAGGCTGTGGACATTATTTACCATCAAAAAGAAGGGGAGGACCCGACCAGCGGACAGACAGGTGAAAGAAACGGGTCCGTTTCCATGCTGCGGCATTAACGAACTAATGTTGTCCATACACACGAGCCTCAGATCAGCATTTTTGTCGTATTGAACATGGCGTCGACAAGTAACCGGCTCAGAGGTGATCAAATGTATCTCATGATCCCGTGCCTAGATGCCATCTTGAGCTCAACAAGCAAAAAACAAACTCCTTTTTTACCAATGAGGCTCAACAAAAAAAAAAAGAGCGCAAAAATGAACCAATTTGTTTTGGGTGCACTCCAGACAGCTTGTCTGTGGAAACGCAAATGTCACATGCATGTCACTGGCTGTAACATCTAAATTGTGTCACCTCGCACTACTCCAGCCGCAGCACGCAGACGAAGTCTCTGCCCTCTGTGCAATGCAAACATGTTCACAGCAGCAAAGAGCAAATGAAATGCATCATCTGACAAACGTCACACCTTTGTGCCAGCGATACAATCGAAGCAATCTACTCATGAACGCTACAACGGTGCTGATACGCGCACCTTGTAATTGTTCCATTGAATCGCGTTTGGTTCATAGAATTTGCGAGGGTGACGTAATGCTAAAGGAATGGAGGAAAAGTGTCCTGGGGTACCTGTTTTCAAGACCGAGGGCCATGTGCAGAGTTGCGGGAACTATCGAGGAATTGTGGATGGGCCACGCAACTGACTTCTTGGAAAGAGCAATGTTAGCTAGGTGTGAGTATTTGCTAACAACAGTTTGGATACATGCCAAGGAAGAGAATGCCAAATGTATGATTTGTCTTAAGAAGTCCAGAGAATGTCAGAAGGAGTGTGTGCGTCAAGCTCAAACTTGAGGGTCGCAGAACGCCGATGAGGGCTGCTTTCTGTGTGGCAGAAGAGCCCAAGGTGGAAGTGGGACTGCAATAGGGATACGCTCTAGGCCTCTTCCACTTTGCAGTAATGATGGATGGGCTTTGTTTGCAGATAACATTGCGATCGGCGGTGAAAGCCGGAATTAGCTGGAGAAACATTTAGAAGGGCGGAGGCATGCACTGAAAAGGCCAGCGATGACGCTTCCAACTAAGACACAATAGATGTGCGTGCGTGAAGGAAGGAGGAGTGAGGCGACACGGAGACCGCATAGCGTCAACGGACGACTTGAAATACTTGAGCTCAACGGGGCAGAGCAACGGCAAGTGTGGTTAGGAGTTGATGAAACTGAGCCGAGCAAGTTGCAATTGGTGTTCAGGAAGGTTCCTGAGATAGAATAGTGTCTGCTAGGATGAAGGCCAGGGAAGGTTGATAAGCCAGTGGAGAGGCCACCCATGATGATTAGCGATAATAATGTGAAGAAACAAAAACGTCCATTGCCATGCCTGCATGGAGTTTCTCATATTGTTCTTGTGCTTCTCCAGATAGTCAATATTCCGCCCACATCCCCAAAACATGCTTCTAACTTTAGTTCATCATTGTGCGAAGGCCTTCACATTATTGGTTTTCCACCCACTTTTTTGACACTTAACTACTTCCACATAATTCATCCGATTCACCTCATTCCACTTTTCACTTATTCCAAATATTCACGCCAAGCGTGCTTGTATGTTTTTCCATTCCAAATATTTACAATTTTCGAGAAATTTCGAGTCAAAATTTTACCATTCATTCTTAATGGCACATTCAACATTTCTCATTTTCTTTCACGATTGATCAAATGCACCTCCTTTCACTTTACATGTATTCCAGATATTCATGCCATTAGAGCTTTAATTTTTTTCCTTGCACAAATCTACGGTTTTTGCAAAATTCACTAATTTAGAGCCAAAATTTCACCTTTCAACATTTCTCTTCTTCTTCCACGTGATTCATCCGATTCACCTCATTCCAGTGTTCACATATTCCACACATTCATGCAATTAGGGCTTCCATCTCATTCATTCAAAAAATGTACGGTTTTCGCAAAAGTCGCAAATTTCCAGCCAAAGCTTCCCCATTCATTCTCTATGGGACATTCAACATCTGCTCTAACTTTAACAATTTTGTCCCATTCAACCGGTTTTAACTTTAGAATCCCAAAGCGAGGGTTGCAGTTTTGTTTCAAAAAATTTTGGCGCAGTTTTTCCTAAAATGTAACTTTTTCTCCCATTCAATCTCCATGGGCTGTTCAACATCTGCTCTAAGTAATTTAATTTTCTCCGATTCAACCCGTTTCAGCTTTTACATTCCAAAGTATGGGTTTTGAACCTGTAATTCTCATTTCGTTCCAAATTTTAAAAAAATTTGGCACACGTTTTTCCCCCCATTCATTCTCTATGGGCCATTCAACATCTGCTCTCAGTTTTACAAATTTGTCCGATTCAACCGGTTTCAAGTTTAGGATTCCAAAGTATGGCTTACTAAACTTCTCACGATTAAAAAAAAATCATCTTTTCACTTTTAAAATTTCCGCAAAATTTACTTTTGTCCTTCTAATTTCTGTTTTCTTACCGATTCAACCTGTTTCAACGTTTAACTGTTCATCTTAAGCCTACCTATTTCAAAACTTCCCACTTACCAAAAATTCAAAATTTTCAACTTTAGAATTCACGCAAAATTTTACAAAATTGCCTCTTTCCCTTCTAATTTCTACATTTTCTGACCGATTCAACTCGTTCCAACTTTAAACATCATTCTGTACCATTCCCCAAGGTTTTATTAAGCCCCTTCGCCTTCACACACAATTTCTATCAATTTATATCAAAACTTCCCACTTACCAAAAATTTAAAATTTTCAACTTTAGAATTCATGCAAAATTTTACAAAATTGCCTTTCCCTTCTAATTTCTACATTTTCTGACCGATTCAACTCGTTCCAACTTTAAACATCATTCTGTACCGTTCCCCAAGATTTTATTAAGCCCCTTCGCCTTCACACACAATTTCTACGAAATTGCAAATTCTAGTTACGAATTGTCCTTTGGGGTGAATTCAAAGGGTTGTTTGTCGGTGCCCTGCAATTGCCGGGTGACCAGTCCAGCGAGTTCCCCGGCTCTTCCCCGAAGTCAGCCGAGTTGGGCTCTTCTCTCGGGGAATGGCTGGCTTTCGCGCGACTCTCGCGCGGGCTTGTTGACTGGTGTCCACTTTCAATACTTTGCATAACTCATTACTGCCACAATATTGATGCATCTTTCGCAAGCAGCGCTTCAGAACACATTGCAGTGCAACCATGATTTCAATAATGAAATCAAACGGGTTCATCTAGTTATTTGAGATCAATACATTTGGACATTTGACTGAGTCAGAGCTGTCAGCGGATCAAAAAATATCCCAGTGAGAGGGGTCAAAAAACTTTGACGTGTCAAGAAACTCAAGATGCCGGGATCATTTTGACCTATGTACTGTACTCGTCGCCAGCACATACAGTACCGGCTCCAAAATATCGTATCATTACAGCCATCCCAAATGAGCGCTGAACTCACCTCAAATCTCTTGTGTGCGTTGAGCCTTGTCACTCACAAGCTCTCCATTGCAACCTAAACACGTTAATTCAACCTAATAGACAGCATGCACGGTTGGGAGACAAATTCCTTGTGTCCTTTGACATACTTGGCCAATAGAGATGATCCTTATGATTAATGAACGTTCGGGTCCCATTTGCTCCCGTGCATGGCCCTTTTAGCGTGCGCTGCCTTTGACGTCACCATGCACCGAATTATGATAATTGAGTAAGCTGCAACTGCTATGTGAGCACACCAAACCTATTTATATTTATATTAGTGTTTGTGCGTACGTGCGACTGTGTGCGCGTGTTTGGCGTTCTCTCGTATCAGATGGCCAAAATGCGTACCAGGAGCATGTCAAGTATTTCAAGTCTTGACTGCCATCTGGTGGTACAACACCGAGACTGCGCACAACCTTCAATAACTGCCATCAGAAAGTGAACGCGATGAGACATAGATAGATAGATGGATGGATCTGTACAGTTTGAATTCGTAGGGATGTGTTTAAAGATGTATTTCAGATATATTTGTGGCATTGCTAGAGACAAATGATGAACAAAGGTAGCTATTCACACCTAGACACTACTAATTTAAGATGTACCACGACATTTGATCCTCAGCTGGATTTTGTTGCTAAGCGGCGCTGGGTGTGCGTGTCTCTGTATGCGTGTGAAGATTTTCGGGCATTAGGCTCAACACGCATTGTGTGGTGTGGCAAGGACATCATAGATCCACAATCCAGTTGTCATGCACTTACGTAATGGTAACAACCAGCGACAAACTTGACAACTTGGGGAAGTTGCTCTGTGGATGTCTATTTTCAAGGCACGAGGCATGCTTGAGCATCTTATGCAATGTATTCACAGGCACTGACGAATGACAGCCACAATCTCAAACCCCGCATTGTAAATACACACACAACAGATGTCACACCTTGGGTCCATTAGTGGAACTTTTCGATGTCCGTCCGCATCCACGGTGGAAAAAGTTGCACGGTTATCAAGGCTGATAGAGACTGTCATCAGTCAGCGGCAACGCATAACTTTCGACTGATTAAATGAAAGCAGGTGCGGCCAAAGAGATAACAATGTGCGACTTTCTTTCTATTGCCACATACTTGGCACCCCTGTGATGCCGCGGAAAAAACCCCACCATCTTAGAAATTAGAAGTACACTCGGCCTTTCAAGGAGGACATTACTGATAATGGTACATATAAGCGCACCCGAATGGCCTTTTCATTTCAAGCGGTTGTTTACCACTACAATAGCTTCGTAAGACCTTGACTGACCACAAATATCGATCTACTGCTCATGTTTTAAAAATGGCGCAGCAGCTTACATGTGAGTCTCCAACTTGACTGGTACCAAATGAAAGCTCTGATCTGAAACCTAATATGCTTGCACCATATTATTTTGGTCCAGGACGATGACAATGGCTGTGCGTTATGCTGAGGGCATGTTGGCATGCAGAGATTCTGGTTCCCTCTCCTACCCAATACAATATTTCAGAGATGAAAGCCAGACTTACCAAATATTGTGACACCGGTCTTAGTGGCCTGTTGTGGTTCTGTGGTCCGGTCCACACTTGCACCTGTACCCCCCCCCCCCCCCCCCCCCTTCCCTTTGCTCATCAACTTTGAATGTAGAGTTCCATCTTCCAAATCTCACCAAGTTGTCATTGTTGTTTTTGATGAGCTTTTATTACTTTGTTAGAATCCGGGTGAGTGTCAGTCGCAAATTCCTGAGATTCTAACACCTTTGAGGCATCTCAAATGTCAGATAGCGATCCTCCCTGACAGCTCCCCACAAGCCCCTGTCAATCCCCGATTGGTCGCTCCAACCTTCCACTGTTATCGCTGACCACCCACCCCTTGGGGCTGCGCTATATCATTTGGAGGTGGGCCGTTTGCTCTTTCTCAAACTCCGCTCAGAAGTGGTGTCTTGTGGGCCAGCTCATTCTTCACCCGCTACTTGCTCTTCTTGTTCATTGATGAGTGGCAGGACTTTATGAACGAGCGGTTTTGTTTTCTCCCTGTGAAGAGGTAAACGGCCCATCAGTCATGAACTCCACCTTGGTCAGCTCTTTAGCTAAAATGTATGACCTCAAGCCTCTTCATGGCCAGAAGTCTGCTGGGAGAAGAGCCTCGCTCAACGGATTAGAGCAGTCCCAAGCGTCTTCCTCTTGTTCCCATGCTTCCCTACGCTGCATCGAGAGCCGCATGGACGCCTTGACCTCTCAGATGGAGCGCTTGCTTAGCACGCAGCATGCTGTCCTGACCCGACTAGATGTTTTGTCCCAGGACGTGAGAGGGATGGATCCAATTCGGGCGCCAAAGAGCGAGGGGGGCCTCTGCGATGCCCACCCGGGATTCAATCGAGGCTCCGAGGTGGCGGTGGTCTTTGGGCGGCTGTGGGCGGTGATGGAGAGGCTCTGTGAGCAAATGGAGGGTCAGGGCCGCAGGTTGGAGGCGCTGCAAAAAGTGGTGGAGGGCACCCACCAGGTGATCCGCTACATTGGCGAGCTGGCGAGGCGCTCCCAGCTGCTGGGCTTGCTCTTTCGGAAAGCGGCCGGCCAAGCCAAACGCAAGGTGAGCTTAGGGCCTCTTTGGATCATCGTGGTGCCATTGCAGATGGACCTTTTCACCAGGAGAAGAGATTTGAATATCACACCCCTCTGTCTGACCAAGATGATCAGAAAAAAACGATCAACCTTTTTTTATTTTTTTTTTATCATGGTAGCATTGCGCTAAAACAGCTACCATCTATCAATTTACTTTCTTTTTAAAACACTAGCATGGACATTGATTTGCAACCTTGTTCCTTGTTGATGAGGCTCCTTCATGAGAACTTCTCCAATGTTGCCCTCATGTGCGTTATGTGAAATATATTGCCACTGCAGTTTTGTAACCTGTTGAAATTTACAGAACACGATTTAACTCTTTGATTTTGAAGTAAAATGTCAAAGGTTTGGAATGCTTGCTGAGCATCACGTCTCCTTGCGCGTGGATATTTGGTTGCGTTGTTCCGCTATTGTTTGCAATGTTAAGTGCTGCCCCCACTTGTGTGGCAGAGTGTCAGTGATTCAAGTCAGACCGGTCGCCTCAGCCAAAATAGGTCCTTTATCAGCGCGACGTGTACCTGTTGTTCTTCCTCGTGTCAGTAAATGCTTGAGACTGAAGCCGTTGCTGCACGAAACACGGACAACATTTCTTCCTTCCATACTGTTCCCTTCAGAAGGGGAGATGCTTTCTGCCTTCTTGCATCTTGTTCTACACCTCATTTACATTCAGGAAGATATTTCATCCTTATTTGCTCAATGACATGACGTGATGCTGATGAATATTTGAGATGGTCGTGCTGAATTGTCATTTCTGCCTTCCACAAGGGAAAGGACGACAAGGAAAAAGGCAAAGTCAACCTCAAAGGTCAGAAGAAGAGGAGGTCCCTGGAAACTTCAGGTAGCTTGAACTTGATTCGCCAGCAGCACGCAGAGACATTCTTGGCAACGTCAAACTGCTCAATCGGTGTTAGAAGAGAGCAATTCACACAATTAAATTAAAAGTTTAAAAATTAAAAAGGTCACACTGATATTCAATCTAATTTCCCTTTGTTGTTCCTCAAGAGTCACCGCCTGCGCCAGTGCTGCCTGAGCAGGTGGCGAAACTCAACCAAAAGAACTTTGACCATTATCACGGCAGCAACGAGGCAGAGGACGGCGCAAGTGGAAGACTCGTTGAGTCGATTGCCAGTGAATCTGATAAGGAGAGCGAGGATGTCTTTGAAGACTCGGGCTCTGAGGAAGACGCGGAAGCAGAGATTGCATCGTCGGGTCTCGGTCCAGAGGAGAGCGCTGATGAGCGAGACGAAGGCGATCGGAGAACATCACAAGCCGACCTTTCTTGCGACACTGGCAAGACTTCCACCGTGAAGCAAGACGGGTATTTTAAGACGGAGCGTGACTTCCGCAGTCATCACATCGTCCACAAATAACGAATCGCACCTTATTTGCAGCTCCGACGACGTCGGTGATGCGGCCGCCTGCAGCAAACGTCGCGTCACTGAAGAAGGAGTGGCTAAAGACGACCTGAAGAAGAGTCGGGTGGAAGGCGGGAAAGATGAAAAGGCCGACGGAGTTGCAGCCGAGACGGACAAGTCACAACGCGGCCACTCGGATGCGGAGAGCAACAGCAAGCAGCCGTCAGATGCGAGAGAGGAATTCTTCATAGGTGAGAGCGGAGTTGTCACAATTTGATGGACGTTGGCAACCTTGTTTGGTTCTTGTCAGACTCTAGCCCACCGCCGGCGGCACCTTTTGATCATCGCATTGTGACTCCCAAACCTCACCAAATCGCAGCCTACTACTCCATCAACAGAGACGAGGTCCTGGGAGGGTGAGCCATGCCGCGCGTCTTCATCCGACGTGTTTGTAACTGAGACAAATAATCCCCCTCCCGTGCCCACTGAGTGGTCTTGACACGAAATGGTATCCTCTCTTCCGCCAGGGGGCGCTTTGGCCAGGTCCACAAGTGTGTGGAGAACTCGTCTGGTCTCAGATTGGCTGCCAAGATCATCAAGGCCAGGAGCCAAAAGGAAAAGGTACAGTATGCAGAGGAGACAGAGCCATCCAAGCGAATGATTTTAGCACCTCTTTTGAATTTGGGAACCCAAGTCAGCGCTTCGTTTCAGGATGTGGTAAGGAACGAGATCCAGGTGATGAACCAGCTCAACCACTGCAACCTCATCCAGCTCTACGCGGCCTTCGAGTCTCGTCATGACATCATCCTGGTCATGGAGTAGTAAGTCCAGATGCATTTCACGCCCCCGTGTGATGTGGTCCATCGTCACAGCTGCAATGCGCGTTCTCCCGCCTCAGCGTCGAGGGCGGAGAGCTGTTTGACCGCATCATCGACGAGGACTGTAACCTTAGTGAGTTTGACACGGTGCTCTTCATACGGCAAATTTGCGAGGGGCTGCAGTACATGCACAGAATGTACATCCTCCATCTTGACCTCAAGGTGAGCATGTCCAGCACCTCGCCAGCTGGCAAAACCTGATTTGTGTCCTCTCTTCTGTTTCAGCCAGAGAACATTCTTTGTGTCAGCAGAGCGACAAACAAGATCAAAATCATCGATTTTGGCCTAGCCCGGAGGTAAAGGCTTTCTCGAATCTTCTGTCCCTTCGTTTTTTGTTATTGCAATGTGTGCCTCGGACAGATATAAACCTCGAGAGAAGCTGAAGGTCAACTTTGGAACGCCTGAATTTTTGGCACCTGAAGTAATCAACTACGAGTTTGTTTCCTTCCCCACCGACATGTGGAGCCTCGGGGTCATCATGTATATGCTGTGAGTTCCCACCCGCCGCTTCGTTTTCATCCCCGCGGGCATCTCGCTCACTCTTGCTTGTTTTTGTTGCGTTCAGACTCAGCGGCTTGTCTCCTTTCCTCGGTGATGACGATAACGAGACGCTAAACAACATCCTGGCCTGTCAGTGGAACTTTGAGGAAGAAGAGTTCACAGATGTTTCTGAAGAGGCCAAAGACTTCATCACACGCTTGCTGGTGAAGAGCAAAAGCTGGAGAATGAGCGCGACAGAAGCTCTTAGGCACGCCTGGCTGGCAGACCAAAGTCTGCACTACAAGTTACATCTGAAGGTGAGAGACAATCGCAGCGAGCGGATGGCCTCGTGCTGACATTTTGGAGTGGCATGCCGCCTCTCTCTCGACTGGCTTTGCTTTGTGGCCAAAAATGAGGAGAAAGTGACCGTTACAGAAAAGCAAGAAAGGTTTCCAGTGTTGTAATTGGTGTCCTCCCCTCTGATTGCAGAAAAGCAAGTGTGGCTCCACACCACCGCCCTCTCCAACGTGCTAAACGGGTGAGGCTTCGTCCTGTTCGCCACACAAGTTTTGTTTTCATGGCGACCTTCACATTCTGTTTCCTTTTCAGGGAGGGCACCAAGTGCACCTTCCTTCAACAATGCGGGGCCCCGGCGCCCCTCACCGGACCAATGCCGCTCTCTCTACTTGGACGGCGACTCACCACCGAGCGGGCTTGCTCGGGGCAGCTGCGCTTCGCTTTCCTCTGGAGTCAACAAATGGGGCAGTCTTATCTTCGGGGATACAAATTGCAGACTGTCTCGTAGAATGTCAAAGCCAAAAGTGATCTCTGACATCACTATCAACATGACTCTGCATATTTGTGACTCGCCAGCGCAAAACAAATTGCTTGGCTCAAATTGAAAATATAATGGGACACAGGAACAGTTTCTGAATTTTGGGACTTGGGGTGATTTTTTTTTCCCCCGAGCTGTTAGGAAATTCATATCACTTCCAACAGGGAAATTACATTGCTTTCTTTTCTGACTTACAAATACAAAAGTGGCTAATTTCCACGTCGTCACCGCACGGTGGGTATTTGGGCTCGAGCTCAAAACGTGGCCGCTTGACTCACGATTGGTTTTTTACTAGAGGATCGCATTTTACAACGCATCAATTGGATTTCAATGACAGCGAAGAAATGAAAGATGATGACTTTTGGATTGTATCATTTTCAACAAGAAATGTTTGACTGCTTTCTTGCATGCGTGGCACTTTTAGTTTTTTCCAACAACTTTTTGAATGCTACTAATGTAGTCAAGCGTTATATTTTGGAGAATACACGTTTCTTTCTTTTACGTACAAGTCTTATGAAAGGTTGTATTTGTGAATAACATGCAAACGCATCTCGTTGAACACATTCAAACTGTATATTACATTTGCATTGCACAGAAATGAAAATATGTCAACAATTAACTGTTGTCCACTTTTCTTGCGGCTTGCTGTCATGCTGCTGGCTGACCTTTGCTTTAGTTTTATTTTTGCTTTGCTAGTCTGGAGTAAGTTGCCCCGCCTCACCTCACCTTCCATGAAGGTTTCCAAATACTACACAAGACTACCTATGAATGTTTCATGTTTCTGACCAGTGTTGATTTTGATGTTCATTTATTGCCTGGTTTGCCACCAGATTTTACTTGAAGTGCACAATTTCTGTCATTTGTGCACATTTAGTGAGTATTTGATCAAATGTTGAGCCAACAGAGTTTGCAGCCCACCCACCCGCCTTCATCTGTGCAGGATCATCACGGTCTGCCTGCGATCAATAAGAAGTCAGAAGAAGAAGAACATTTGGCTCACGCTGAAGATATTTCTTTTTGGGATGGACGTCCCATCTCCTTGCTCGTTTGATGTCTCTTTCTGTTGTTACTGTTATTGCTTGTTCAGATTCTCTACTGCATCTTTGTGCGATGGACTGTTCATCATAATTGTTTGCAGTTCCATTTTGAACTGAAACAGTTTGAACAATGTTTGGTTATTTCACGTTATAATTTGTTTTCTGATTTAATGAATATAGGCTAAATAAAGCACAAATAAAGTACACTGATGGTGTGTTGATATGGAAATATACATTATTTTATTCACGTAATGTTATTAATAGTTAAAATTAGATGATGAATATTACGTATCTGAAATATCACTTGACAATGCACCGTTATATTGCTTCAATGAAAAAACCCCAAATACTAAAACACACGCGCAAATGTAATGTCAAGTCCATCCTGCAGTTGTCGCTGTTATGAAAGCTCCAGTGTTTCAAACGACTCGCCCCTCTTGATGGCGACGTTCTTGTCTGCTCTCCTCCCATTGGATCGATCCATTTAACTTCCTGCTACGTACAATTTGCTTTCTGCTTTCCGTGACGGCAAGTGTCGAGGTAAAGCCGTGCACACAAAACAAACAGTCGGTGACAGTCGCTTTGGTGGCACAAATCCAGTCAGATAAAAATGTCTCAGAGTTCCGAACCTGCAGCCAACTGCATCGATGTGACGGGAGACGCCACGAAGAAAAGGAAAGCTGCGCTCATCACCGGCATCACTGGTCAGGTACCGTACGTCAACGCTCGTTACCAGCAGGGCCATCAGCGTTGAGAATCACATGAAGCGTGAACGTGGTTTGAAGCCAGAGCAACTTGATATCAAGGGAAACGAACAACTCCCCAATGCTGCGGTGCTGCAAAGGTCAAGTCGAGTCAATTTTATTTATGTTGCCCTTAATCACGAACATGTCTCAAAGGGTTTCACATGGCCACAGTTGACAGTTATTCTCGACATCCCCTGAGGGCAAAGCAAAACTCACAAAACCCCAACTGGGGAAAAATGAGAAACCTTGACAAGGAACCGCAGATGGGAGGATCCTTCCTTGCAGGACGACCAGGCTGCAATAGATGCAGAGTGGGCAGCGGTCAAAGGTCATATTAAGTAGTTCTGCAAGTTACACAAAGATCCCCGCAGGCTGTAAACATGGATCACTTGACAGCTTCATAATCTTTTTCCTTGCACATACTCATAATGGAACTTGGTTGCCCGAAACGTCAAGCATATTTTTATTCTGAGCAATTTTTGTGACTGAGCATGGTTGCCAGTGTCACTGACATGTCCAATGTCGCAGTGCATGTCCCTTTGCTATCTTGTGAGATTTTCCCCCAGCAGTCTACAAGACCACCAGTGCTTTTATTTTATATAACCTCTTTGTGAGGTTCATCAAACAACACTAGCTTTTAGTGACGATAATATTGTTGTGCAGCAGGACACCGGCATGCCAGTGGCTTGACCATGCGAAGAAGTGACTCGCTGGGCCATGAGGTCTCAGTGGTTATAAATTTACTCACCGTAAATCTGAAGGTGGCGTGCTGTTTTGTCAGAATCCATTTGAGTCAGCTGTCAGCACAAAATCATGGCATGAGGGCCGGTGAGTTACGAAAGACCACCTGCACAGCAAAAACTGGAGTGTTGAATCAACTCCCACGGAGTCAATTTTAACACTTTTGGAGGGTTTATATAGCTCCACACTCTACAGAGTTAAATTAACATTTTTTAAAAAAGTTAAATATTTAACACTGTGTTACTTTTTAACTCCATGAACTAGCTTAAATTAACAATGAGCGATTTATATTAACACTATACCAGAGGTACTTTTAACTCCATGACCTGGGTTGAATTAACACTGAGTGTTTTACATTAACACTTTGTCAGAGTTACTTTTTAACTCCATGACCTGGATTTAATTAACACTGAGCGATTTACACTAACACTATGTCAGAGTTACCTTTCAACTCCCTGAACTGGGTTAAATTAACACTACATAGTTTTAAAAATAATAACTTTATAATACAATTAAAATGACAATAATTAATTCTAAGAAAAATACATT
Source organism: Syngnathus floridae (assembly GCF_059516105.1). Taxonomy (NCBI): domain Eukaryota; kingdom Metazoa; phylum Chordata; class Actinopteri; order Syngnathiformes; family Syngnathidae; genus Syngnathus; species Syngnathus floridae. The sequence continues at coordinate 3,563,729 of NC_142425.1, forward strand.
TTCAAAAACACCATTTATTTTAACGATTTTTTTCCCATGCAGTCAATTAAAACATAAACGAAGGTATAATGTACAAACTTTTATCTGCAGCACATATGAGCTTTGAATATCAAATGGTTTGTGACATTTAAGTTCAGTTATTTTTATGACACACCTTTCTTCAGTTGGTAATACTTTTAAGGCATGATAGTGTTAATCAAAGTTCTCTGTAAATAGCTTGTGTGTCAATAAAAAAAAAAGTCATTTTCAACCAGAAGTACATCATCTATCTGACAAAAGACTGGCATGTCTTCCTCCATTAAACTGCAAATAAGAAGTCCACCTTTGTACTCAACACCATCAACTTTAACCCAACTTGTTGAGAAAATGTCTTTTGACAACATTTCAAGAATTTCACTGTTGACCACATTTTTATCTCTTAAAGAAAATAGTTTTATTGGCCCATATTCCTTCTATTTACCTTCTGTGTAAAACTCCTACTCTGCATCCATTCCTGAAACCAGAAGAGGCACATGCATCAGACTATTAACTGATGCACGGGTCCACCTGGCTGAAATCTCAGGGGCCTAACACACGGGGTTACATGGACTGAAGCCAAGGGGCAAATTAACTCTGTTGAGATGCGTTTTACATCTCTACAGAGTTAATTTGCTTGGGCTTGAATAACACTGTTAAATAACTCTAACACTGAGCACCATTTGAATCAAAATGTGTTAAAAAGACACTTTGAGAGTGGAAATCAGCTCTGACATGTTTAACCCTAAAATTTCAACACTCTAGTTTTTGCTGTGTGAGTGCTTAGGTAGCGCTGCGGGACTGGGAGGCCTTGTGGCCCATTGAACCATTTTACGATTGTGTGGGTTATGAAGAGGTCCATCCTCGCCGTCTGACAGTTCCGCTTGACTACGTTTGCTTTTCGCTTCATTGTCGGTTCTTCGGCTGGGCCACTGCGCTTCACCGCCAGACGATCCGCCGAGGCCTTGTTGTTCTTGCTTTGTTGAAATTCGATGAAGTCCCTTGATGCGTTCGCTGTTTGCAACAGAGAATGCCATCCAGCAAGTGCCAGAAATAATAATCATAAATCGGCAAACCCATGAGCGCAACTCCTCGTAACAGCCGTCGATGGCTCCGCCAAGCTCGATTCAGCAACACAATGTGTGACATTAGTTTAGTTTTTTGTTTCATAGGTCTATCCCCTGATTAGTGCAACTGCAATAATTACAGATCAGTCACAGAATTGCCATTCAGTGGCATTTTTGAAGTTTGTTCATGTACCAGCAGGGGGTACCAAACCATCAGTATTGTATCTTCATTTCATCAAACACCACGAGATTGATGTATTGATGATGTATTTTGTATGATTGTTGAAACTAAAGCATCCAGTTTGCGTCATGTTTTGACACGTCATCGATTCTTACCGTCAGATTTATTTGGGTTGAACGATTTTGAAAAATAATGTGATTAAGTACAGTATATGATTTACTGGACTGCTTCCCGTGTAGAGTACTTTGTAACAAACACGCATAACACAAAACTGAATTGAGCGCGAGTAGATTTTTTTGCTTGCTATTGCCGTGGCAGGTGAGCTTGGAATGGTCCATTTGTGTGTCCACCCAAAAAGTTAACTCTCCATGACAGGTAAGAGCGAGGTGAGGCCTGCAGGCTTCAAGGAGCCTCTTGATTGTAAAGCGGGCTGCAACTCTTTGGGCATTTTTTTCCCAAATTGCTCTGTAGAGGAAGGGAAACACAAAATGGGCTGGAGCTCAGAATGCTACAGAGAACTGATGGCCGACCCGGACTTTGCTCCTAATCTGCAATTTACAGATAAAGATGGATCACATGTTGTGCAGTTTGGACACAAAAAATATTTTGGCTGCATTCTGTCTGTAAACTGCCAGAAGTGGGTGGTGCAGCCATTTTGGGTGGGTTGCACACAGGTGCTCAAAACAGTAACGGGCGTCCTTGTTTTGCGACGGCACTGACGTATGACATCAGAGGAGTGGGGTCGGCCCTGTACCGAGCTTCCGGCAAAGAAGCTGGAACGCACGGCCTCAGCCTTTCTCTCCACGTCTGCCTTCTGTTACTTGCCAGACCTGGCCTTCCTGTCCAGGTCTGGCAGGATGAGCAAGGCTGCGCTTGTATACGTGCACATGTGCGAGCGGGACGGCGGGATAAATGCCACGAGTGTCTCCCAACGTTCCGCAGTGTCGCAGAACGTGCGGTTGGAAAGTCTGAGGCTGGAAAAAAGACGATGAGTTGGACGGATGACGGGAAGGAGACTGGCTTCACTCTTTGACGTTGATTGCTATTTGTCATCTCATCTCGCCATTTGTAGGATGGCTCATACCTGGCCGAATTTCTGCTCTCCAAAGGATACGAGGTGAGAATGACCGATGTGGGTAGCGTTTTCTTGGGGACTTTTTGGAGCTGCCAAGCAAGCTGCTTTAGCATCAAGCTGCTCCCTCGCAAAACATTTCATGGCGTCTTCTCTACCGGCAGGTTCACGGCATTTTGAGACGTTCCAGTTCCTTCAACACGGGACGCATTGAGCATCTTTACCAGAACCCGCAGACGCATACGGAAGGCAGTAAGTGTTGTTTGGTCATCACACCGGCAAGTTGAACAATGGCGGCACAATCGAGTCAGACGCACGCGTATCATGTCGTTTTGTGTCTTTGTCAGATATGAAACTTCACTACGGCGACCTGACGGACAGCACGTGTCTGGTGAAGATCATCAACCAAGTAAAACCGACGGAAGTCTACAACCTGGGTGCTCAGAGTCACGTCAAGGTAGCGTCAACGCGTCTCTCGAGTTCTGTCATCATCACGGTTGTGTGGGAACATGTCATGTTCTTGTGATGATTGTTGCAATTTCGCATTGCTGCCTTCAAGATTTAGCTCTCGATATCTTTGCCCTTCTCATCTCGACGACTGAAGATGCTCCTTAAATTTGCCCCCCCATCTCCATGATGAAATATACCGTACCGAAGTGACTTGCAGAATGTGGCTGTTGCAATCTGGAGATCAAGTGTAAGGTATTGCCGATGTGGAAGAGATTTTATGTGCGAGTCTTTGAACGGGCCTCTGCGAGCCTCCGTTGAGATCCGGTCCCACGGCGTAAACATGTAAGCTGACCTGGGCCAGCCGGAAAAGTTGGTGCTCCTATATTAGTTAGGCAGGCAGTCCGAATGGAAAAAAGACGGACTCAGCTTGTCGCTATCTAACTGGTGAACGTCATTTTCAAGCAATGAGGCGCAGCAGCCTCACTGAACGTGCCTTTCCGTTTTTTGTTTTTTTACTTTGGTCCTCGGTCCGATTCAGTTCCTTCAGTTGTTTGACATCCAAGTCCTCTCTGATTTTGCCTGCGTACGTGTGGAAGATGTTCTCTGGCGCAAACAGCTGGCCAGCCCGAGGTTGCACTTGTGGCCAATGCAGGTTTCTTTTAGATCGTGGGAGAGTGCGGGTCAGGTCAAGGTCTTCCTTCATCTTCCTCCCTTGGGCTGATCATCATCTGTCAATCAATTGCTGATTTGGAGTTGAGAGCCAAATGTTATGCTCCTCTGCAGCAGCAAATATGTTCAAGAAGAAAGATTAGCCGTTACACACGTGGTCACCTTGCAGTTGGAGCGAGAGTATCTCTTCCAGAAAATCTCGCTGTCTCTTTCCACTGTGGTGTGATGAGAGGGGGAAGGAAGGAAGGACAGGAAAGGAAAGAAATGAAAAGGCTTCTCTGCTCTTCCACGTGGCAGAGAGAAAGTCTTTCCCTTGATGGCTGAAAGCAAGCACAGGGCATTTCCTTTCCCAAAAACCTTTGGCTCCCGAAGCAAATGGCCACGCCATGCCGCAGCGCTCGGAGCCGACATTCTGAGCCGACATTCTGAGCCCTCCCCTCATGTATTAGAACAACAAAACACGAGTCCATATTGCAGAGTGTTCACTTGTCCCAAAAATGAAAAGCGGCGTAAAGTAGCAACTGTTGAAAACAATATTGAGGAATTGTATTGAATAAATCACACCTCAAACACAAATAATAAATGTTGTCATTCAAAATTATTGATAACAGGAGTATGTAATCAATGTTCCAGAATTCTCCAGAATGTTCCTGAGAGATGACGACTAATGTTGGCATCTCTTGAAATCGAATCATTATTCATAAACGGCCTTTTGTATTTATTAGTTAGAAACAAAAAATTGGCTTGATGAGACGAAACATTCAATTGCAAAGTAACATATGGCTGCAAATACTTTGATTCTTTCAAAGGAGAATTGCTGTCACGTTCAATTGTGCTGAGCTGCGCTGAAGTCCACTCTGACCAAAGTGCGTGCGTGCGTGTGCGTGCGCGTGTATGTGTGTGTGAGTACGTGTGTGTGCGCCTGTGTGTGTGTGCGCCTGTGTGTGTGTGCGCGTGTGTGTGAGCGAGCGAGTTTGCAAATGGCACAGAGAGGCCCAGTGTTCCCGGTTGACCAAAAGAAGGCGTCCTTATTTGGCTGCCTACGTTGAAGTACGAAAGGGCCTAAGCCTTTCCCGGGGGGCGGCCCTCGCTCCAGCTGTGGCGACCGCGAACCACAAAGGCTTTTTTTTTTCTTTTCTTTTAACCGTCCTGCCTGCCCCGTTTTGTGCCTTTAACCAAGCTGGCACATTGAAAAGCACACACAGAAGCGATGCGCTGTATCATGTGCACAGCCTTCTTGGAGTTCTCCTCCCTTTTGGCCTTCCTGTATGGAAACAGGCATTGCGGAGTTGAGCTCTGAAAATTGCCATCGGCTCCAAAGCACTCCAGTAACAGCACTTGCCCACCCTGTCCCCTCCTGCCTTCAAAATATTTTGCCACCTTCCAGAGATTTGTTAGTCATTGTTTCAGTTTGGCAGCCTCGGACTGTTGTGGAGGTTCACTTCGTTGACTTGCAATGACCTTTTACGCTTTTGTCTGGTCCTTAGATCTCCTTCGAACTGGCAGAGTACACGGCGAACGTGGATGGCGTGGGAACGCTTCGTCTTTTGGACGCTATCAAGACGTGCGGCTTGACCAACAGCGTCAAGTTTTATCAGGCCTCCACCAGCGAGTTGTATGGCAAAGTCCTGGAAATCCCGCAGACGGAAACCACGCCCTTTTACCCTCGCTCACCTTACGGTAATGTGTTCGCAGCCGACGTCCGTCGATTGGCGTGGCTCACCTGATTTTAACATCTGCTGCTCACCTGTGCATGTGCCCGCGTGTCATTCAGTGAGCAGGCAGCATTTTCACCTCCACACAACCGGAGGCCAAATGTCTGACTGAAGACTTGAGTGGCTCTCCTTGAAACAAAGACACCTTTATATTCGCTTCAGCACGTAATTGCACGCATGGATCCCCACGCGGGCAAAACACGTGTGCAAGCAATCCGCTTTCGTGTTGGCGGTCATGTCAACGCGCTGGCGGCTGCTGTCAACATGCTCGCTCCAGTGGTCCGCCCGTCCATTTGTGCGTCCTCGTGAGAAGATGCCATTGCCATGGAGACCTCATCACCTGCAGCGTATACGGCGGCAAGGGCAAGCCAAACATTCGGCAGTTGTTGATGGCCATTGGGTATTTGAGTTCTTAGGCTTTCCGTGCCAGTGCTATTCTTGCCACTTTGATTGGCAAAGTCATTTGAAAGTGCTTGTACGTTGCTCAGCGTCACGTCAAGTCAAATCCATACTTGGAGCAAAACCAGCCTAGCTTATGCAGTGAAATGTCAAGTACACACCCCAAAATAATGCTTATACACCCCCCCCCCCCCCCCCCCTCTCCATCTTCTGCATATTTGTGGCTGTGACGTGTGAAGGTGCCGCTAAATTGTACGCTTACTGGATCGTGGTCAACTTCAGAGAGGCTTACAACATGTTTGCCGTCAATGGGATCCTCTTCAACCACGAGAGTCCGAGGAGAGGTAAGACGCAGCATATCTAAACATTTCATTCGGTCGACTCGATTCCGTAAACGGAAACCCCGCTGCACCTCCGCGCTGGCCGCAGAGCAGACGGGGGGGCAAACCGGGCCGTTCCCACACAAATCTTTTTTGTGGTGAGCCGTTAGGTTTTAGGGGTTCACCTCTGATCCCACTTGGTTTGCTTGTCATCAGGGGAGAAATTATAAACACCTGAGCGCTTGACCTGGGCGCGAGTCATGTGCTTTTCATTTTGGCGTGTTAAAGCCTCAGGCCGTAGTGCACTTATTAAAAGTGGCACGGCGACTGCTCTCTCTTTGCCGTTTTTGGGGATCGTATTACTGTTTGGGATCATAAGAAAGCTAAGTGGCCAACAGAACCATTATGCAAGCTTGTTGCTCGGCTATTAAAAATGCAATTTTTGATTCAGTCCAACTGCTTGTTACTATGATCAATAAAATCTGTAACATTAGCTAACTATTTGTGAAGTTTTTTAAACCAGTCTATTTACAATTGAACTGAGCGATCCTGATAAAGTTAAGGCCACAAGGTTTTTGAGTAGGTGCTGGTGTTGTAAATAAACCCGGCCGGGAAGCAGAATGGACTGATTGTTCATTCCCCGGGTGAAGTGATAGGAGTGTCGTTGGCAACAATGAATGTTTTGACGTCTCCATGACAGTGGCAATCATGAAGCGTCACTCAAGGGACCGCACCCAACGGGTGACAGCACTGTCATTATGCCTCCTGACATCTTCTTGGTGAGACTGTGTTTGCAATCTGAAATAACAAAAAACCATGAAATCAATAGCTTTTAGCAATTAGAGAATATATTAGAAATTATATATAACATATATCTCGACTAAAGTCCCTTCCAAAAGTATTGGAAGAGCAATGTCACTTCCTTTGTATGCTGGAGACGTTTAGCAGAAAAGACGAAAATGAGTTGAGAAGTCGAGAATTCCATTTTTGGTTTTCTGTTATGTACATATACGTAGATATACCAAGCACCTTTTGCTTCTCTAGTGAGCAAAATTATTGGAACAGAGCTTATTGACTGAGCTGAAATAACATTGAATCTTTGGTGGCCTCAGCCTCACTTGATGAGAGTAGAACGCGTAGAAACGAGTGGCTTTGCCGGGAGCGTTTCTCCATGACGAGCAAACGTCTATTCACTTGCGAACTTTCAATGACCTATGGTCAGGTCATGATAAATAAACTTCCACTCCTTCTGCTGCCTGCCGTGTCAAGATTTGAACACATCCTGGTCTTCTCTCCTTTCTCTTGTGTTGTCAACATCCATGTGTTGCCACGGCAGCCAAGATTCTTGTTGACTGAGTGCTTGTTGTGCTCTATTGGCACGTTGCTAGCACTTTGCTAGCTTCGGGCTTCTTTTTCGGACTCACCTCAGGCCGACAGCGCATCTAGACATGAACAAAAAATGTCTTTGATTTGCATTTTGTAATATGTGTGTAGTCACTGGCTCCATAGAACATTGATGGGCAACAATTATTTTGGTAGCAGTAGCATGTCAGAATAGTCTCAACTTTTTCTTCACTGTGTAGAACTGTTGGGTCTTTCTAGCACACCTTTTTGCTTTTAGCAAATAAAAATTATTGTATCATGTAAAATGGGCAAAGGGCAATTTTGTCTGTCTTCACAAGCCTCGATCACCATTGTATCCTCCTTCAGATGACGTTTTTCCTCCGCTCACTCTGCCCCGTTGGTGGGTGCCACTTGACACGGTGTTAGTGAAACAAAGCACACAGGCTTGCTGAGATAGGAAGAAATGTGTCTTTCATCATCCAAGCTTCAGATATCTGCAAGAATTGAGCAATGCTGCTGACAGAAACCAGTGGATGAATGTTTGCCAAGGCAAGGCGTCGCAAACACCTATTTTTTTGGTAAACGGGGCATCACCAAATGCCCAAATAACCCCGAAATCCACAAGGAGACATGTTCATAATAAAAATGAGCGATTGCTAAGAAAAACAGCCTATGCGACTATGTCGTGTTATTGTTACAAAAGCGTATAAAGCAATCACACGTCTGCTTTGTCTGCTTTTCTCTGAACTAAACATTGCCTGTTCAGACAAGTCCACTACACAAATGAGCTCAGCTAGGAAATATGTGAAAAATACTAGGGCAGAGTTCTGTGTTAATCTTTAAATTTGTCAGACAAGTGAGCCATTGACAAGAAGTTGGTTGTCTTTACGCCATACCTTTTTGGTGGGGAGGAATGAAAAACTAATCCAGGTTTAAAAGTGGAAATAACGATTATATTATGCAACGACAATACATGTATTCTTGATTCAATAATGACCTTAATTCTGTGCATTATCACTCAGACTGTTGATGTAAATCGAAAATTAAATGGGTCCCAGGATTGAGCCTTGCGGCACCCCGTTTGGTAAGATCCAAAGCAGAACACGCACGGTGTCCTTTCAACCAGCATAACTTGTCTAAAAGACCAATCGAGCAAACCCTTCGTTAACTTTCCTGTTTCTACGAGTTCCCAAACACGACCATGCGGGAGGGTTACGGTGTCCTTGTTCCAGATTGATCCTCACGTTTTCCCTCCCCTTTTTGCGTTGCTTCAGCCGAGCTGTGCCAGGCAAGCCAATGTATTACGTATTTTCTGTCACTCCTCCTACCAATAAATCAGAGCGGGGGTAGAAATGACATGGAAGAACAAGAAAACACGCGTGTCAGTTTCTGGCATGGCTTTTGCTGTCTGCTCACATTTCATGGCCTGTGGAATTATTGGACTTTCTGCCAGCTGCAAGCCAGGTGAAATGGGCCACCCCTGCCCTGCAAAAGGCTGCCATCTCCCCCTGAGTAGGCCTCATCCTGGCCGTCCCGAGTGCTGCTGCCAGTAAAGGAAACACATTAACGCCGCTGCCAGCAACAGAACCGGCTTTGTCCGCCTGGCAGGGGCCGGCCAGCTCCGCTCCATGCTGCCCTAATTAGAGGGAGGAGGGAGGGAAGCAATTGGGAACATAGGTGTGAGCTTTATAGGGAGACCTGAGGCGTGCCATGAGGTCGCTACCGACCCAATGAGGTCCTGGTCGCGGCTGTTGCAGTTTGACCTCCAAAGCGTAGCGCTGTCTTGAGTTTTGAGTTGAATTTGTCCCTGCAACTCATGTCATCATGTCGGACACCGTCTTGAAAAAGTTGTCAGACCACTTGTAGTCGAGGTACTGCGTCTGTGCTTCCCATTCCAAATGGGTGTATGGCGTGTTGACAGGCTTGCCATATGTACGTGCATCAACACGTGCGATGTTGAAATGTGTCGTGAGCTTTCTCTGCTCTCTTTCTGCCGCTTGTATGAAAGAGTTACGACAAATTTGGTGCAATCGGGTTCGTGGGATTTTCCTGAGTCTGAACTCAAAATGAAGGCTCTGCTCCTTGTCAGGGCGAGCCTAAGTTAATGTGGAGACAGAGCTGCGCTATTATGGCCCGGGAGGGTGCCGCAGGAAAAAAAATAAGGGGGCAACATTCATCAAAGATATGGTGAGTTTAAAAACAGTCGGACAGTTCTGAGAGCAGCTTGAGCACTCGGGGAGATCGAGTGACGCTACAAGTGTTTATGCATTGAGAATAGCACTCTTGGATGCAAGACTCCATTTTTCAACACACTTGGAAATCACCTTCCCGTATTTCACCACTTCTACTTTGACGACGCAGGACAGAAAAGCCGTCTGGAATCGAGAGTCTTTTCAACGGAGACGCTGCATTAGTAGAGCTGACGCCAGCCACAATGCACAGCTTTGCGTTCCAATTGCCGAGTGCCTTGTTTTGCTTGGATAAGTGTGATTTTTCTGAGCGGGCTCTTGCAGGCTCTTTTCTCGCACAGCTTGAACAGACAATATGACACCGGGCCACAGTGTTCCACCAGAGGACCCGGCACCTCTCTAAGCGTTTTGAACAGTTTGAAACATTTTGTTGTCTGCTCACATTACAGCCGTGTGAATCGTGTCGGAATATGAACGTGGTTCATTTTGCTTGTCAATGTCCTAAAGTTGACCTGGTGGCTGGGGAAAACCCAGGTGATCCTCCTGTTGATTTTTCTGGTACTTTTTGTGATCCCCTGGTGGATTTTTTCCCCCAACACATAAACTCGCTGCCTCATTTGCCTTGGCATATCGGCCAGATTTTACACCAAGCCCTTCAATTAAAGGAGATAATGATAGAGTGGAGCTCAACTGCGCTGGCTCGACTCTACTCTGAAGTGGGAACAAATTGACTTGACTTAAGCTGGTTGTTTTGATTTTTGTTTTGGACCAGTTGAAGCACAGCAGAAGCGTGGGGCTCCATTCATGCACATAATTTGTCGGCTCAATCTCAATGTGCAATTATTGCCTCTCATTTTATTCTGTTGTGTATGTTAAGTTAATCTGAACAATCGGTATTCACGAACGTGCATCCTTCAATTAGAATATGACTGTGGCCATAATCCTTTTTTCTTGTGCATTTCTTTAGGGTCCAATTTTGTGACACGGAAGATCAGCCGTTCTGTGGCAAAGATTCACTTGGGCCAACTGGAGAGCTTCAGTCTGGGTAACCTGGATTCCAAGAGGGATTGGGGCCACGCCCAAGACTATGTGAAGGTACAACATCATCTGGTCACCATTGCACACACACGAAACCAGTTAAACACACGCAAGTGCCATTTTTGTCCTCCATTGTTACAAGTTGAGTGTCGCATTAAGAAGCAAACGGCACCGCTGTCATTTTTGGCCAAAAGCTTTGTCAGCTCAATTGTAGACATTTGTTGTCATGCATCAGCACTTCTGATGCATGTCCAAAAATTCAAACAACCATTGTGGTCTGATCAGACTTACCCCAGAATACCCACCCCTCCTAGGTTTCGGCGGCAACTATCGGCATCCTTTGTGAGTACACGATACCTTGAAATCCTAGTTATGGAGACCTAGCGTTGCTGCTCTTACAAATAAAAGCAGAAATATTCCACTTTTTATAGCAATCCCAAATCCAAATCCACGCAATTTGAATCTTTTCGCCGTTGAGCTAGATAGGGTGGTGTTGCCAAGCTCGTGTAGTGGCCAAAATCTGAAAGTTTGGTGGAGAGGCCTCTGAACTCTCTCAGGCATGCGAGCTGAACGGCGTACAGATGTCCACAGAATATGAGAAGCTTTTTCCAGCCTCAATATTTGAAGCCTCCTGTGATTCTCTGCCAAAAGAGCAGTCGAGATGGCAAAAGAGGAGCGGGCGTGGTAGAATGCGGCGTGCACTTGGATTTCCCGCAGCTCGCCCGTGGCCCGGATCCCTCCGGGCGCCCTCTGTCCTTCCTTCGACACCCTCGGAAGAAAGCGAGATATTAAGGCAATGCCGCCGTGTCCCGCGGATGATGACAGAAAGAGCCTGTTTGTCTTCATGTCACGGTGCCAGCAGCAAGCCGAGTGAGGGGAACGGCCGGCCACATGAAACAAAGCAACAGGGGCCGCTGACTGCTTCCAAACGTCTGCATTTTACCCCATTTGTGTGTGCGCAAGGAAACATTCCTTGGAGTCAAAGCATGTAATAGGTGAAGTTGGGAACGTGTGTGTGGGACTGCGGAGATGAAAGGCTCAACGGGCGAGTGTGTCCAACAGGCGACCTCTCATGGTGCACCGTGTTGTCATGAGAAGGTGAAGGTGGCGGAGGGAGCCTTTGAGGCAGGACTCACTTCCAGCGGCTAATCAGAGCGGAGTGAGAGGTCAATGTGTCGGTGCGAAAGGGAGCTGCTGAAGCGGGTGCCGTTGGTGAACACCTCCAGCATGACTCTCAAAGATTTGGAGGCAGCCAAAGACTGCTAGCATTGTGTTGAGCGGCGGCAGCCAGTTGAGTCCCAAGCTTGCGTTCTCATTGGCCACTGCCTCCGCTTGCCACATCAATGCCCACTTGAGACGCTCCAGGCTTCCTGTGGGAATGGCTCTGCTCAATCAGGCACCGCCATGCTCCACGTTGGGCAGCCAAACAGAAGCCTGAGGTGGAGGTAGACCAGCGTTGGGGGGCCGGGGGAAGAAACGTGAGAGGCGGAGGGCAAACAGGCGTGCCTTTGTTGACCGTAATGCTGAGGTGAAGCATCTCTTCTGCTGAGACTTGAATGCAGGCCATCAAAGCTTTTCTAGAAATGTTCCTGCTGCTGGTGTCAGTGCCAAGTTACAAATGTAAACAAGTGGCAGTTTGTAAACACCAGCGCACGCGTGTCCTGCTTTTCCTCCTCGTCTTTCTCTTTCTCGGCCTCCTCGCTCCACCCGAGACAGGCAAATTGCTCCAAAGTGGCGGCGGTGCGGGTGGTAGGAGGGGCGTGCAATGTTTCTGCTTTAATCACGTCTGAAGGCGCGTGGACACCCGCCTGTGTTTTACTCGCATATTTATTTCAAGCAAAGATTCGGGCGTATGTGCGTGTGTGTGGCTTTGCACCGTGATAACTGTCACATCGATGCTGTTTGGCCTTGCCAGTGTCATTTTTCACCATCTTAATTTTTGTTCTGTTTTTTCTTCTGCTGCAGTAATGGCGACAGAGGAGGCTAATTTGCCAATCACTACGCCAATCTCAACCAATCATTGATGATTAATGAACGTGCTGGGTCATTCATCACACGATGTGTTTGGAAAATGACAATCAGAGTGGTTTCTTCCGGCTTTGTACAGTCGGTACCTGTGTTTGTCGAAAGTTGAGGCGCAGAATGGTCCGGCAGGCAGTCGGGGGATGAGATGTCTGCTGGCGTGGGAGTGGGCCGTCGTCGTCACTTTAAATTGGAGACTGGAATGCGTGTGACTCCTTCACACTCACTGCAGGCAGGCAGACACGCACACACGCACACACACACGCGCACACACACACACACACACACACACACTGTGTGCGTCTGACTATCAGATGGTCATGCAGCCCGTGGGAAGATCCTCTGTCCAGACTGCAGAGTGTCAAAGTCAACCCAACTATCAAACGGGTTGCGGAGCTTCTCCTGTTCTCACATATCTCAGATTTGCTCTCGAGATAAAGACCTGATATTGCTCCTCTCATTTGCGTCTTTGTTTATCTACTCAAAATTGCAAGATGTGTTTGAAAGTTCTCACCAGACAGCAAACATAGGATGGTTTTTCAAAGACATAGACAAATGAGTCGAATGTCTGAGTTGTGTTTTCCACGCACGGGCAGCAAATGCCGCACTCACTCAATCGTAGCCGATGACTGCAGAATTCCCTTGACAGCCGCTCTAAAAAGAGGCGGCCACTAAAAACAGAAGAGCCATTATTATATGTTTTGTATTACAAAGAAGAGCCGAGTGTCTCTCCAAACAGGTCTCGTTCGGGATCTGGGGCTCCAAACACTGCAAACTGCGATGCGGCCCGACGCCACCAAAGTGGACAATCTCAAACAAATTACAGTTTACGGCTCACACTTGCACACTTGGCATCTGAGCTCAGCACGCATAGCAGCTTGCTGCAAGAGCCAAACCGCAAACCTAGCGAATGTGCCATTAGCACCGCTCGCCTTGTGCCTTTCAACTCGCCACGCTTTCGTGTTTCAGCCTATGTACGTATCATTGCTCACTGGCAGAGAGCCCGCTAAGTGAATGAGCAGCAGTGGCTTAAACTGTGGCAGCAATTTTACTTTGTGCGATTTTACTTTCGCCTTCCAAAGACGGTTGCCCGCTTTAAAAAGTACTGACAAATAAAATGACACCTTTTTCTGAGATGCTTATTGGTTCCGTTTTCACAGTACATTTACAAAATTGCGTTCACATTGGTTGTTTTCTGTTGGACGCTTTTATAGCGCAAGTATGAAATGGTAATCGGTCAAAAGTAGCCCACAGTGGGCAGTACGCAACCAGCGCACTGTGCAACATTCCCACTACGCTTGCGGTTGTCTTCTTCTTGACTGAGTTGTCGGGTCCCTTCCCGTCTGCCTGGGTGGCATCCGTGTTCCCGCTCAGAATTTTTGCTGTCGCGTTGTATTTTTGGACCACGAGATCCCAAATAGAAGCATTTTCATTGTGTTGCAGCTGTGAATGTTCTCAAGAGTCATGCCAGCTTGTTTGTGTGGCACCAAGGCTCTTTGAAATGAGGAGTTTTGTTTTGCGTGTGCTCAGCAAAGGCCGCTGAGACCACCATGACTACACTGGAAAGACGCAGCAGCACTTTCTTGCTAACATGTTTTGATTGTCAGAACAATCTGACAGGCCCAGATCGACAGGATAACGGGAGCGAGGGAGTGAGAGACTGCTTCCTGTATAGACGAGAAGTGGAGAGGGCAGTGCATTGATTTTCCTAGCATCCTAAGTCTGGCGCTGCGGCACAACGATCCGCTTCCTGCTCAGAAGAATGTCACGCGCTTTATCTGGCGTGCAGCAGTTGCTCGAAAAAGGTTGGAAAATTCATCTTGTACTGTTGGCCTTTCAGCCGTTTTCTCATCAAACTGCAGCGAGCATGAGGGCATTTGTTCACTTTGGCCTGCACAACTTTGGAAGCTCATTCGTCATCTCAATGCGCAAAGGGAACCGGTCAAGTTTGATGATCTTTAAACTCTCACTCTTAGTATCACATCCTTTGCTCCTCCATGTTCACCGGTAGTCTTTTGCAAGTTCTTGGAAGGACTCCCGCTCGTCTCCATGTCATCAGAAGGCCAGAATAGATGTTTGACGCAATTCTCTCAATTACCACCGGGAGGGAGGAAAGGCAAAATGACAAGAAGAATTCTCCAAATGCACTGAACATAACTCATTCAGTCATCCATGTCCGTCCGTCCGTCCGTCCATCCATCCATCCATCCATCCATCCATCCATCGAGATTGACATTGAATAGAAAATTATTTTTGTCTTAACTATTGTCCTGAATGTGCTGATGGAATTTTTCACATTTTGGGGCCTCTTCCACACCTCAGGTCAGAGGTGAGAGGTTAGAGTTTGCCAGCTACTTCTCTCAGCCAGACAGAAGAGAAGTCCCTCCTTCTTGCCTCTTGCACATCTGGCTGCCCCCAGAACACTCATTTGGAGAAACAACAAGAATGTTTTTATTTCCCTGGAGGAAAGAAGAACTCTGCAGTGAAACCGCAGACTTAAAACCGAGAGCGCGCGAGAGAGAGAGGCACCACGGGCCACCATGCTGAGGAACATTTGCTTCCTGTCCATATTGGCCCTTGTCCTCTTTGTCCAAAGTCGTCACTGCCATCATCGGGGCGTCACGTCCGAAACGTCATGAATGTGCGTAAATGCTCATCTGTCTGAATCGCAGACACAAAGTGCAATTCCCGCCCTTTGCCACTTGGACTATCCAGCAGCCGGGGCAATATGTCGAGACAGTTTTACAATACAGCTCGTGATATTTTATTTGTGACATGACTTTTGTTTGCAAATTATTGCTTGGGAACAGAAGACAAGGAGACACTTTCATCAATCTTCCATCAAAAAAAGCACAGTCAAATGCCAATTCCTTGAGTTGAGGGAGCAGTGTCCTTTATGTCTCTTCCAAAACACGAATGCTTGGCGACGCTTTGCACGCGCGACCCGAGCGCCGACAGCTGCGCTCCATTACAGCAACGTACAGTAGCCATCTCTCCGCCCCTCCCCTCCAGACTCGCGCTGACTCTTATTGGAAATGTCGGGCTGCCGTGGGAGGAAGCCCCCTGCCAGATTTATACAACACAGGTGCACACTTTGGAAGGCCCACTACACACACACACACGGACACACACACACAGACGTGTGTGTGTCTGTGTTTTGTGTTGTGATCTCATGTCAGCTGCACACTTGAGACGCTCGAGCTGCGTCCAAAACAAATCAGCCAACTTGTTGAAGCTCATCTGATTCTCCTTTGCTCCCCAAAATCCGTCCGGTATGGAAGGTTCCCTTCATATATTCTGTCCGGTCGCTTTTGTTGCGGGAATATTTGAGGCATTTCCTCTGTGCGCTCGCTCTCCTGCCTTTGCAATAAGCGAGAGGCCGGAGGTATGCTCTGGGCGGGCTGAGCTCGCTCACTCGCCTTCTGCTTAGTCCAAAGAGACAGGAACGCCGCCGATATGATTTCCCCGTGGAAAAAGCACATTCCAAGGAGGAACAACTTGAGTTGGCCACCGAGCAATATCGCGGGCGAAAACGGACAACGTTTTTTTCAGAATTGTAGTTTTTACGATGACGAGTTTCTGTGATACTCTGAATGTGGTAGAGTTCCTCTGTCCACGAACAACGGAGCTGCCTAGAATAGCCAAGAGCAACATTTAAGGGAAAACGAGAATAGACAGCTGGAAGAGCAAAATGTTCTGTTCAAAAATCTCACGACACCCGTTGAAGACAAAAATGAGGATTTGGGAAGAGTGTCTCTGTGGTTGCGACAGAATCGGTCCTCGTTTGAGTCCTTTGCTTTGCAGCAGGGATTTTCCAGCAGCGCTTGGGTTGTGAATGTGTTCTGCCAGCGGCCATATGGAATCGGTTAAAAGTCGACCACGCTTGATAGCAGCGGTCTCAGCTGTCCCGTGTCTCCACAACACCAAATTATTCATTGGGTCCAGTTCAATCAAGGTGGGAAGCCTTCTCATTTCCTATTGGTGGACTAAGAAAGGTATTTTATTATCGGAGGCCTCTCACCATTTTGTACAACTGCAACAATTTATGCTGTTTTAACCGATACCGAATCAGACCTGACAATGCCTTTTCATCAACCGACCCGCTGAATACACCCCTGGATGCAATTGGCTCCACTCGTAAGCCAATTAGTACCATGAAATGTGGGATTGAAAACAGAGCACTGGCGAAGAATTTTTTTGCTGTACAGTGGAGCCTCGGTTTATGAACGTCCCGGTTCTCGAACAAATCGGTATTCGAACAAAAAATTCGAGATCTTTTTGCTTCGGATGTCGGACGAAATTCGGTTGCCGAACCTCGCGAGATGAGCCGAGAGGACCTGCATGCCAACTGACTCCGTTCGTTACGACATTCTCGTTACTCTGAGGATTGCATCAACTCTAATCATGCCTCCAAAGGAAGCAAGTGGAAACAGTAAAGCCATACTAAAACACAAAGACGCTCCGAAAGCAATGCGACAGTGAGCGCCCGGCGCGCTGCGGTTGCGCGATCGGACCAAATTAAGCTCCCTGCGCACTGAGGTCCAGTTAAATTTTGGAAAGTCCATTAGTAAAAATATTTTCTAAATTTTAGCGACTGCTCTGTCACAATAATGCGACCAGCGCGGTGCAGTTGCGTGGTCGGCGGCGAGCTACGGTTGCGCGTTCGGCGGTGCGCTGCAGTTGCGCGCTCGGACAAAATTAAGCTCCCTGCGCACTGAGGTCCACTTAAATTTTGGAAAGTACATCAGGACTTTAAAAATATTTTCTAAATTTCAGCGACGGCTCTGTCACAATAATGCGACCAGCGCGGTGCAGTTGCGCGTTCGGCGGTGGGCTGCAGTTGCACGATCGGACAAAAATGTGCAAATGCTTAAAAAAGGCTTTTTTTTTTTTTTTTTTGCTTTGAACGGATTACATTTTTTTTGCATTATTTGTAATGGGAAAACATGATTCTTAATTCGAACGATTCACTTCTCGAACAGCCTTCTGGAACGGATTGTGGTCGAAAACCAAGGCTCCACTGTATATTTCTTGTTTTTACAGTATGTGATCACCTGTGAATGTCAGCCCAGCCGAATACACGCAAACTGTCATTAGCTTCGAGTGGTTTGTAGTAAATACAGCCGGCATTTTACATCTTTGCCACGGAGATCAAACCGCCACATACTGCACTGTAGCGATATTGTCTGCCTCAATGAAGTCAAATATATTTTGTCTTTGCGCATTTGGCCCGACGAGTTCCTTTTCAATCTGGCTGTTTTTGGCTCTTCTGCCATTTGTGTGTTGTCACCCAAAAGGCTGTCTGATTTCTCCTAAGGCGGGCTCAGCCGGCTCATCATAAATATTCGGCTGACATTTGACTGGCTGTTGAACACAGCGCTGCTGCGTTCAGGAACCCGGACTATAAATTTCCACGGGGACGCTTTGGCTCGGCTTCCAACCGCGTCGACTCGCTTTACGAGCGTCGGCGCGCGGGGACGCTGCGCTCGTTGTCTGACTTGCGGACTTATTTTAAGACGTCGGGCCGCGTTGCTGGTGTGAAAATGGGTTTTTGCATGCGCGTTCTCGGCCGCGTGACGCGTTCATTTGTGCCGGTGGCACAGCGGGAATGCGGAGCGCTCCGGCCTTGGTTCCCACGATGCGCGTCCCGGGAGCTTTGGCACTGACGTCAGGACGGAGATAGAGGCGAGCGTCGCATTCACAGGCCACAAGGGCACTTCCTGCCAGTCAGAACCAGCCCGATTGACGCGAAACTCAACCGGCTCTCTCTTTCTCTCTCCCTCTCAGGCCATGTGGCTGATGCTGCAACAGGGGGAACCCGATGATTTCGTCATAGCAACAGGGGAGGTGCACAGTGTGAGGGAGTTTGTGGAGAAAGCTTTCCAGCACGTGGGGAAGACCATTGTGTAAGCGCGCGCGCACACACACACGCACACACACACAAGTATTATCCTGGAATTTTTTTTCTGATCATTTTTGTCATTAAAAATCTCATGTTGCCAGACATCTCGCAACACTACGGTCATTTGACTCCTTTGCAAATTGGCCCATATCAGTTTCTTTATGATTTACTAAATGTTTGTTTTAACCGTGACATTGTCTGCTCAGCTGCCCTTGGGTCAGTTCTATGTGGGGAGGTGCACAGGTGACATGTTTGGTCTAGCTCAGAAGAAAAGGAACGTGATGAGGAACATGCATCTTTGCAGGTGGAGCGGGAAGGACGAGCACGAGGTGGGCCGTTGCCAGGAGACAGGAGTCGTGCATGTCAAGGTCAACCCAAAATATTTCCGGCCCACAGAAGTGGTAAGTTTTGAGCTGAATTGTTTTCTGTGTCTTTCCTGAATAGTTGAAGTTGTGACTTTAGGCTCTGATTGGTGATTGCTTGCAAGTATCCTCGTTTCTGATTCCGCCGCCATTGTGTTTGGAAGCAGCCACTTATGCCGATGCCTCCCTGCGTCTGTGTGTGGATGCAAAGTGGCCATCTCTCATCGGGGGTCCTCTGGCCGCTCCTCAGGGAGCGCGTCGGGTTCCGAGCCGTGGCGTCGTGGCCCAGATTAGCTGTCAGTTTCTCACTTCCAAGCCATGAGTGGCGTTCCTTGCATCAAGATTAGAAGTTGAGTGACGCTGGAGGATTAGCACATTCACTGACTCTTGTAAGCATGGAATCACCTGGGACACTTTTCTTTGTGCTGTAAAGTTGAATATAAGTCTAAGCGGCATCGGCAATGCTCTGCTGGCATTTAGTTTGTGTTTGTTTTACCACTTTGCACACAGCACCCAATTTAGTTCAAGTTGAACATATTGATGTAATCCATCCCAGCAGATATTTGAGCTTTGACTGTCGTGAATGATACATTGAGTGGGCGAGGCGTGAAATTTTTAACTTTATGCTAACTCATTTCCTGAGGTGAAGCAAAGTACGCAGCCACACACGCAATTCTTGTGCCACATTGAAAAAGTATTTAAAAAAAAAAAAGTTAAGATGGCTGCATTTGCAGATGTAGCAACGAGGCAGTTCAGTTTCTCTTGTGTGTGTGTTCCATTGTCTATTGTCTCCATTTGGAGCTCGTCAAGTGTTTAACCTCTGACCCTCAAGGCAGGAAGTTTATGACACCGGCCTCCAAGCTTAGCATTGTTGTGCTCCTCGAGTGGAAATACCTGTCATCGTGTGGCTACACGCTAAAAGAATTCAGCTGATTCCGACACTTCTTTTGTGTTTGTTGCAAAGTACGAGGAACCGTGTGTGTGTGTGTGTGTGCCGCATGTGCGGCTTTGTTGAAGGTGGTTGAGGCCGTCAAATGTGCAGGTGCTCCTTACATTTTGTCTTTCCTTGTGGTCGCTTGTTGCTGCATGTGGAAGTGTACAGGTGTCAGAAAGTGGCGACCAGTCGAACCACATTTGTGAAGTGGAAAGCATGTTTGAGAGCTGACAGATGTTGACGAGAGCGTCCGCAACAGGGTTTGCCAAGCTGTCACTCTCGCCTTTTAGCCGATCTTGAAGTCGGTCCCAGCTGAACGTCCGACGTTATTTTCTGCATGTGTCACGTACTGGCTGGCATCATTCCTCATTTTAGCTTTAACGTCATGTTCAATGTGGCTGCTTGTGTGTCGGTGCGCAAGCAGTGGATCGAGTCTACGTATGTTGAATTCGAAAGTAGAAAGTTTGATTCTGACGTGGAACCTCCAAAATTAAAAATCCAAATCGAGATAACATGAGTGTGAGTATAAATGCAAAACATTGCTGTGCCTGTGCGCGGAAACGTCACGCAGCCATCATACTTTGCAGTTCATGTGTGGCTCGAGGCCACAAAGTGACAGACAGCTCAGTGCTGTTTTGTTTTTTACTAAGCTCACGTGGAGCGTGAGTCTCGATGAATGGGAAGTTGTCTTTGGCCGTATTGTCTTCCTCCCATTCCGTCTGCGTTCATGTAACTGCTCAGCTGCTGCACATCTTTGCCGGCCCGCCCGGAGCCTCTTCTCCGTTTTGCCAACGCGATGCTTGGCGAGCCTGGAACGCCCCTCCGGCTTAGATTACTGTACTTTTCATTTTTTCATTTTGCAAGCAGAGAATGAACTCGTCTGCCTTCTTGCTCTGCAGCTACCCATTTTCGTTAGAATTGATGAACACGAAGGTTATCTAAAAGTCAATCAGTCAAAGCAAGACGGCAGAAAGTGGCAGCATCATAATTGATGCGAAACGTAACCTCAGTTTCAATTCTTGAGCCCTTTGTCTGCAATTTGTTTCGTTTCTTCTCGAGGCTCGTCTCAAAGCGCTCGCCTAAAAATAGCTCCGTTGACGCACCTCAGCATCTGTCAACCTTTGCAATGAATGATGGTTCTTCTTCTTTTCGGAACGGCTGTCATACCAGTGCTAAGATCCGCGTAACAACGCAAGTACCACGTCATGGCCGGTTTGGTTGGAAGCGCACACAATGGCTCCAGTGATGAAGGCGGCGGCCTGTTCAGGACCGTTTGCAACCATTGTCAACTTGCCAGATGAGCTCAGCTACGTGATGTTGCAAGCACGCACCTGAGCCAAATTTTTTTCATCGGAGGACAGTTGCACCCACAGATCTTATCAGTCAGTGATGCTGAAAGCATTCTTTCAATTTTGGTGATGAAATGTTGCAACCTGTTTGCCTAACTTGGCTTCAGAGGCATGCAAGGAGCGGCCGCGAGAGCCCAAGCGCTTGATT
Organism: Syngnathus floridae; assembly: GCF_059516105.1. Taxonomy (NCBI): domain Eukaryota; kingdom Metazoa; phylum Chordata; class Actinopteri; order Syngnathiformes; family Syngnathidae; genus Syngnathus; species Syngnathus floridae. The sequence goes on from NC_142425.1 coordinate 3,584,905, forward strand.
GCTGCTCACCGAGTGCATTGCAGTTGAAGATGAGCCTCAGATTTCAATTTTGTCATCTGCTCTCCTTTGAACAGGGGCATGTAGACTTTTTATAGCCGCTGTAAGAGAGAGTGTGACTTGCTTTTTGAAATAGAAACAAACAGTGACACTTATTTGCTCATAGCTATTTGACGTCATTTGTCAGAACACTGTCCGCTCCATATGCAATAAAGCTGTCGCAATGAAGCTGTCAGGAGGAAGCTCTCGCCATCTGTGTCATCTGTCTGCCCCCGGGTGCTCAAATCTCCTGGCTTGGCGAAGGTGAGCCTCTGCAGCACCAAAAGCAGATTGGCAAAACAATCATACAAGAGCAGCCGTCAAGGGCCACCAAATAAGTGCTGGAAGTGAGCAAAGTGCCGAAGAGAAGATGGCGAGTTTCAGGCCGATAGTGCTCCCTCACCGTGCGTCAAGGGATGTGAATTGGGGTTGTGCGCCCCTGGGAAGGCGACTTGAAAAGTGGGATTGACCTCTCACCTGTGGTCTGCAACCTGATCCTGCCAGCTTTATTGGAGTGGCCAAGGGGGGGAGGTCGGGATGGAAAGAGAAGCTCGTAGCCACGTCACGCTGCCGATTGCAGCTTCCTGGGCTTGGGACGCTCAAACACATTTGACCTCCTGCATTTCTTGACCCATTCCCTTTTCGTGGCAGCTTTGCTCTGCCTGCCTGAGAAGGAGAGATTGCGGACTGCGCATATGCGTGTGTGTGCGTCCGGCAGTCTGGTATTTCCTGAAGAAGTTTCCTCCTGCCGTCAGAGCGGAACCACCCCGCAGCACTTCGGCCGACTGCAAATATAAAGAACGGAGGTTGACAAAGGTTTCTCCTCAAGGCGGGGCCCGGCTCTCTACCTGAGCGAAAGGGGCTTCCCGCTTGTCCTCCGCCAACAAGTTGAAGAAGGAGCTGAGTGCGAGATGCTCAGCCCGTCGGGTCTTAGTCCAAAAACACGTGAACTTATTTGACTTTCTCTCAAGACATTGCAGTCAAGCAAAGGTGTTTTATTTGTCTGAGAAAGGTTAACGTGGTGTGACCCCTTATTGGCCTGATTCATTTTTGAGCTGCTCTTTTTTAGTCACCCCAATAGTCACACACACACGCTACTTTCCCGAAACCTGAAGCTGCATGACAGTTTTTCCTTCTGTCCTGTCTTGTCACTCCCCGATCCCGCTCGCTTAAGCTTTGTCATTATTCTTGGAACTTGTCATGCTGTTGCAGCTCCGTGGCCATCTTCCAAGTCGCACGTTCTGCTTGGATTTGACTAGCGCTGCCAAAAGCATCAATCCTCCACAGCCTGCTTTTTTTTTTTCTCTGAAGCTTTGTGTGGGAATTTTTCATCCTCTGGGCTGTCCAAGGGCATCAGAACAACGGCGAGCGGATCGATTGCCGTTTTGATTGCGACTTCAGATGAAGTTGCAACTATTTATGACTTGCTGGTCTATTTCAGAACAGCTTACAAAGCTGTTTTGCTTTTGTGGTTTGATGCAGTTCTTGGTTGCAAGTTTGGAAGAACTCAAAAAAAGAAATCATTGTTTTCACCCCCACTTTAAAATAAGCAGAGAATGTCCCAAATTTTCCACAACTCAGCTAACCACAGTTTAAAACGAAAAAAAAAAAAATTAAGCATACACAAAAGTCAAAATGCTGAACTGCACAGATTTCAATATTGTTGTCAAAGATATTGTTCATATCGTTCATGTCTTTGTTCTTTCACTTTGTTTGTCAAAAGGCAAATCACTTGGCGCTATGTTAGCACCGTTGTTGTCCCAACAATAGAAAGTAATGAGGTTCACAACGTTCATTTTTGAAATTTAGACTGGCAATTATGGTTTATCATTTAAAAAAAAGGATCATGTGTGGAGATGGGACTTGCTGAATTAAAGCCAAAATTATGCCGATTTTGTTTTCAAGACAGGCTCCAACGGTGTGAGTGAAATTTTTTGGTTTGACTTCAAATGTTTATCCGTGCAGCTGCAATGTTTTCTCCCCACCAGTTTCGGAGCAGGCCCGATCAGACGCTCGCTCTGAGCTGTTCAATGTGTTTCTCTCTGCCTTATCATTTTATCAGCGGCCAACCGACAATGAAACACCGTGGAGGAGCAACTTTCAGCGCTCTCGCTCTTTCTCTCTCTGTGTCTCCCTCGCCGTGGCATTGTGGCTCTTCCTGTTTGGGCACGATGAGAGAAGCCGATTTGGGAGGCTGATAACGCCAGGAATGCTGCTCAAAGAGGAAATGCTGTCCAGAAAGAGGTGTTGTCCTGTGGATGCATCATGACTGTCATGGGTACAAATTTCTCCCGTCTGTCTCCCTCACTCTGCTTTCTTGGTGTTGAGTGATTGAGGGAATCCGCTCCAGAGAACTCCACCTAAGCTTCACACTTGCCCCCCCTCCCCACTGCACTTTCCCTTCTATGCTGCACAAGAGACACACTTGTGACAACTCAGTTTCTGTTTGACCTCAGTGGTGCTGAGCGGTCACCTGAGCCCTCTCTTCTGTGCCCCCCGCCCCAGCTCCAGCCCCCCCCATTCCCTCTTCAACTCTCACTCCCGGTCTGTAGCTTTATGCTGACTCGGGGAATTATGATCTGTTTCCCGTCCGCAGGAATAATGGAATCAAGTTGGAGGGAGGGAACACGTGTGTGTGTGTGTGTGTGTGTGTGTGTGTGTGTGTGTGTGTGTGTGTGTGTGTGTGTGTGTGTGTGTGTGTGTGTGTGTGCGTGCGTGCGTGCGTGCGTGCGTGCGTGCGTGCGTGCGTGCGTGCGTGCGTGCGTGCGTGCGTGCGTGCGTGCGTGCGTGCGTGCGTGCGTGCGTGCGTGCGTGCGTGCGTGCGTGCGTGCGTGCGTGCGTGCGTGCGTGCGTGCGTGCGTGGGAAAACATCAGCATGCAAGATGGTGACACCCTTAAGATTCAAATTGAAATGTTTATGCTGAGGAAGCTTGCTTTGTGTGTCCGCTTTACTTGAGCGGGTTGTAGCATAGGTGCTCGCTCGTCAGAGTGACAGGGCCACCCTTTAGAGGTCACTTCACACATTGTGCACAGGCCAAGCCGCGCGGTGAGTCGGGGAAGGAAACCTGTGCCGTAACTCAAGCAACACTAACTCGTGCTGTCCTTGTCTCAGGCGTGCGCTCGCGGTCTTGCTCTGCCACAAGAACCTTTTTGTTCCTGCACCAAGGACCAAAAAAGTTCTGATACTTGAGCTGGAAAAGCAGCAGGTGAAACCCCACTAAACAATGGGCCTAACATGTTTTTGTTGGGGGGGGCTTGGCGGTGGGCAGCTGCACAATTTAGAGCGCCCCTCTGCGCAAGCACGACATTCGAAACTGTGAGCAGTATGGCGCTGTGAAGCTGCTGGCACACTGCACCGCCTCAAACATCATGCGCATCAGCAGCTTCTTTCGTTTCATTCTGACCGGCTCCTTTGGACTCGGACACGTCAGCTGGAATGATGCCATGTCTCTAATTAAGCTAATGAGCCCGAGCTGCGTGATTTATGGGAAAGGTGTGGCGGTGATGGTAAATTTCCTTTGCATGAAATGCCCGTCGGGATTGCCTTTTACTGCCCGCACGCTCGTACGCTCCTTGGCAATGTTCACCATATGAATGGCTTTTTCTTGCGAGGCCGTCGGGAGGGATTTGGAAAAACAGCACGTGTGCTTGCATAGCAACATAAAGCTAGGAACGCTGAGAAAACTGGATCGTGCTCGTGTTTAGCTGATTCCAATTTGCGTGCTGATAATCAGCAACAACGACAACATTCAGTTGGTTCTGTCGTGTAAAAAAGCATTGCGTCACAATGACATCATTTGTCGCTTACAAAGTAGAATCCCGCGCGGCAGAGCCGCTCTGCTTTGTGCTCTTATTGACGCTTGCGCTTTTTTGTGCTTGCAGGATTACCTGCAAGGTGACAGCAACAAAGCGCACGAGAAGCTGGGCTGGAAGCCCAAGGTGACCTTTGAGGTGAGTCTCAGTGGCCGCATTTTGTGCATGCGTGCCACACAAATGTCTTTCCAGCGGCACCGTAGCTGCTTCTCCACCTCGCAGAAATTTCTTTAAATCGCAAATGCAAAGTCTGACCAGTCAAGTGTGCAAACAAGAATCTTGAGTTCCCCTTGTCGTTTGCTCATTTGCTCTTGTTGAAATGATAAAATGCTTGCAACGGAATGGGAGAGGAATGTTTATTCAAATGTGAAGGAAGAAATTGAATTAAAAAAACAACACCTTCTCTATACTAATCTTTAGAGATGATTATGATCAGGAAACCACCGGATACGGTGATAATATAGACTGGTGGATCATCATCATCGTCCAAAGCCAGATCCAGATAGGCTTTAGAACAAATAAAGGTCATCATCATTGTAGAAAGAAGTAATTGATTTAATTTTTGCGAGAATTGACTACGTTCAATGTTTGAAAAAACGTTACAAATACATAATCATTGACTTTGATTGGGTTTGTACGGTCTCTTTGGGAACCTTCCGAATTGAGTGTCGCGTTGTATTTTGGGAATCCAACTTTGAGAGGCAAAGATTTGCTTGTCGCGCCCGCAAAGGTAGTCAAAGTCTATCCCCTCTCGGATCTTCAGCGGTGACGTCACCACACATGCGTGGAGGCCCCGGCCGGCATTTGTTGCTCTCGCTCGTTCAGGTATTTTCTCATTTAAATTGCTCAATTCAAATGTGTCTCATATTGTCGTATTCGTCCATTTGTAATGACGCGAACGACGACTACTCAGATAAGGATAAGCAAGATGGCAGCATTTGATACGGTTACTTTTAGTCATTTGCGGGAATAACATTTTCTTTTTTTTTTTTAATTTCATTTGTCACTCTATGAAACAAATCGTATCCGTTACTTTTAGTCATTTGCGGGAATAACTTTTTCTTTTTTATTTATTTATTTCATTTGTCACTCTATGAAACAAAACGTGTCCCTTGAGAGCTGCTCTTGAAGAGACGCATCTGTCTCTTGGTGTCATGTATGAAGTTTTTCCCCGTTGAGCTTAAGACGTGACGTGACCTCGTCGTGATGTGTTGTTGCAGGAGCTGGTGAAAGAAATGGTGGAGGCAGACATTGAGCTGATGAAGAAAAACCCAAATGCCTGAGACGCTCCCTGGGGGACGTCAACGTCTCAACATAACCGTCAACACACACCACGAAGGAACATCACATTTAAAAATGATTGCACTTTAAAAAAAAAACAAAAAAACATGTTTTTATTATTATGATTCAACAATTACTCTTTTGTGCTCTATTAAAGAGCACTTTCAGAACGTGTCAAGAAATGTACTGGATGAAGTCCACATGCAAATGTATGTTATTTTGAAAAGTAAACGCAGATCATTGAAACCGTATTTTCTCTGACTTTTGTGTTTCTCTGATTGCGTTGCTGGTGCAGGAATTTCCATAGATAGTATTTGAATAGAATTTCCAAAATATTCTACTCAGATTTAAACATCCACCTTTAAAACTGCTGGGTTAAAAATTGGACCAAACCAGTATGTTATGTCAATTTGACTACACTTTGGGTTGTTGTGCAAAACAATAATCCAATTTGTTGGCCAATTTTGAACCCAAATCGGGTTATTAACCCAGCATTTTAAGGGTGCACACAAAAAAAGGTTGGACGCATTGAATGAGCTTTTTTTCCCTTTTAGGTTTACCACATAAATTATTTTTACTTTTGTTTTTATAATTAAAAACGATTTGAGGTGATTTGCATATGTGATCATTTTTATTAATATATAACTTAGCATGTATAAAACGCATGTTTACCGTCATGTGGAGAAATGTTTTTATTTAATCAATAAAAGAGCAATGTAAAATACAAAAACGCCATAAAGAATAGTATTAAGTTATTATTATGTCATTAACAGTGTATTTGAATGACCTTATTTCATATGGGCCCATAGTAAACTATTGAAATTAAGATGATATACGTATATATTTTCATCACAAATCAATTTGGCACGTCACTGAAAAAAAAAGTATTATTTTCGGTCGCACGTGATTAAACGCCACCACACGAAATGTGTATTTCTCAAAAATGTTGAAACGAAATGTAGACTCGCCTAATAGATGTGCGTGTGCGAGTTAAGTCTAGATTTTTTTATATCCTCGCTCAGCGCGTGGGGCCCAGTGCGTGTTTTGTATCAAGCCTAATCGATTTGAATTGCTGAGCAGTAAATTGAGGCCGAGGTGTGCGTTAATAGGGCGTAGGCGTTTTAGGACAGCGCCTCCGCATCACCACCGGAGTGTTTGTGATGGCCGTGCATGCGTGATGTTATATTAGAACGCTCAGCAAACGGGAAGCAGATGTGCTCCGACTCGATTTGGCCCCTGAAAGCGCGCTGAGAGCGGGGGGGGGGGGGGGGGGGGGGGGGCGCTGCTGTCGCCCCTTTACGAAACTTGTCATCTCTCTTGGAGCGGAAAATCAAGAGAACCCCATCGAAATCATGCAAATCAAAAACTGTCATCACAACTACGTTTGAGGCAGCGATTTTGGGCTTGAACCCGCATTGCATAACTGATCCTTGTTGTTATTGGGAAAAATATTTGAGACGTCGATAGTTTCGAATTAATTCAGTTACATGCGACGAAAAGCATTTTATTACATCTGTTATTTTCAAATAAGCGATATTATTAAATATAGACCTGTACATCGATCAGCTACATGTAAAAAATATCAGCGGTTTTCAGTTCAATTAGTACAAAAATAAAAGAGCCAATTCCATTTTTCTTGCAACGTCTTGATCTTTAGGTTTTGAATTCGTATTAAAATCTGCAGACAATGTCCATATGTCCATATATGGTGCAGCCTTCGGAAAAATCCCCTTGTCAGGTAGAGTTCTGCTCCGTTCGTGACAAGGAGAGAAATCACGTTTTTTAAAATTAATTCCATTATTTACATGTGGTTTTTTTGGGGGGGGACATAGACGCTTACAAATTAATTTATTAGTCACTCAAAATCAGAGTGAATGTGCTGCTGCTGCTGCTGCTGCATACGTAGGTCCGATTTGGTTACATTGATTTTGATATTAATGATGGCATTTTAAGCGAGCTTGGCAATTTATGTTTTCAAAGATTCACGAATAGTGTGGTCGGTGAACATTTCTTGCATAATTATTCCTGCAACTGTTGTGTCCGTGTTATGTGGTTGAAATGACCCAAGGCACAAGTGCACGCTTGATTTTGCATGCAAGCTTTACTGTGGCGAGCGTGAGCAGATGCAAACTTGCTTGTAACGACTGAGAAATGCTGAGAAGGCCTTTTAGTGGCCTCGCTCGTGGCACCTCCTGTTTATTTACGCGAAGGTTGACTGCGCGCGTTGCCTACATCAACTCAAAAGACCCTTTGTAACGTCGAGGCCTGAAATTTAGACGACCAGGCCGGTATGAACTGGTTCCTTCCATTCATTTCATAAATAGCCTCAATGACTACATGTTGCGTTTGAATGTTGTCGTGTTACTCTTGTGAAAAGCCGCATTGGTTAAATCAACACGCTTAGCATTCAGACCTGATGGTTACATAAATAAATAAAGCACTAATAAATCACTCAAATTAAAACCACGGCACTTTATTAATTAAAAATGTAATGTCTTGAAAATTGTGTTGACAAATGACACATGAATAAAATAACCATTTTAGGCTAAAGGTCCCGCGTATACGTAATGACGTTATCAAGGCAGCATACGGAATTTCACACACACACACCCCCCCACACACACACACACACACACACACACACACACACACACACACACACACACACACACACACACACACGCACAGACACGCACACACACGCACACACACGCACACACACGCACACACACGTACGCGCGTTAAAAAAAGTTTGCGGATCTGACTTTCAAGAAATATTCATCGCTCTTTAGAAATAAATATATTAGGATATAATTTGCAAACGTATTTGAACCATTTTTTTCTTAAATTAAGAGAATAAATTGACGTGTTTTTGGTGCTGACACGCAAAATCATCTGTGTAACGCCAAAGCCCTTTGAGAAAATCATCATCATATTTATCATGGAAGAAAGGAAATCTATCTTACGGGAGCTCAGAACTTGCTGCAGTCGTAAACAAAAGCTCCCGAGGTGCGGTAGATGGACTGCGCGGACGGGAAGGCCACCTGGCAACTGCTATTCCCATTGACCGGGGAGCTGTTCAGCACCATCCTCTGGGACTCGAACATCTCTCGGACCGAGTGGAAGTTCTGCTGCTGGGACGGGTAGCCCGAGCTCAGATGGCCCTGCAGGTCGCCGTACCAGGAGACGAGCCGGCCCTGCTGGCCGTGCTGCTGCGGGCCCTCCTGCAGGTTCGCCTGCAGGTTAGGTGGTGAGGTGGCCGCGGCGACGCCGTAATCGGGCAAAGCCTCGCGATCGTCCACGCTACTCCTGGATGGCGCCAGGTGTCCCCCGGAGTTCCGCTCCGCCGCGTAGAGGCTCATGGCTTGCATGTTGCAATGATAGCTGGAGTTCGTGCAGGCGTTTTGGTTGCAGCTAAAGGAAGACGCCTGGTTGGGCGAGTAGCTGAGCGTCACCGAGGGGTTCCCACCTGTTCGAGAGGAGGCGATGAGAGGCGTGGATAGCTCCGCGTGGGGAGACCCCCGCAGGGATGTCATGATGTTGTCCACGCTGAAGCCTTGCGCGGAACTTTGGCTCTGCTGCTCCGAGCCGCTGTGTGGGCTGGACACGCTGCTGATGCTGCTTGTGCTGCGGCTGCGGTTGGGACTTTCCATTTTAGGGACGGCGTCGGGTGGCGGCGACGCGGATCGAGGCGGCGTGCAGCTTCCGTTCTCAATCTTGATGTCCTGGATGCGCACCGGCTGGCAGCTGTCGTGCAACGGCGCGTCCCTCAGCTCCCCGGCCGCCCCCGCCGCCTGCAGATCCTTGGTCCGTTCGCGATCGTCCTTCTCCTTCTGCGCATCTTTCTTCTTGAAGCGCCTCCTTCGCCGGAGGAAGCTGCCGTTCTCGAACATGTTGTACGAATCTGGGTCCAGAGTCCAGTAGCTGCCCTTGCCGGGCTTCTTGTCGTCGCGGGGCACTTTGACGAAGCACTCGTTGAGCGACAGGTTGTGCCGTATGCTGTTCTGCCAGCCCTGCTTGTTGTCCCGGTAGAACGGGAACCGCTCCATGATGAACTGGTAGATTCCATTCAGGGTGATCTTCTTCTCGAGGGAGTTTTGGATGGCCATGGTGATGAGAGCGATGTAGCTGTACGGCGGCTTGACCATGTCTTTGGGCTGGTGCTGCGGCTGCTGTTGCAGCTGCTGCTGTTGCTGAGGGCTGTACGGCCCGTACGCGCGGCCCATGCCAGCCGGGTACTGCTCGTGAGCCGCGTGGGAATACATGGTCATGGGCGCTGGCATCGCGGCCCGGTAGTAGCTCTGCTCGCTGCCCATGTACGGCACGACCCCCAAGGGGTTGGCGCTGGCCACCGAGTAGCGCGCCTGCATCCCGCGCAATGCGTCCAACTTTCAAATGTACTCCTTTGGTCTTGTTGCTCTGGTCACCGTCCGGTTCAGGCCGCAGCCCTCCACAATGAGCCGCAGACCGTCCGGGCCCCCGCAGTTAACATTTGGAAAGCGACCGAGCGGAAAGTAAAGTCGCGGCAGCGAGACTCCACACACACAGTGCTAGAAACATTTTCCCCCTCTCTCGTTTGTTTGAGCCTGAACACTTTTCCTCCCATTTGGTTGCTCGGGCTGCTCCTCCCCAAATGTGCGCTCCATCATCCAATTGGAGGACGAACAAAGTCATCCTCTACATCGAAAGTTGACTTGTTGGTCATTTCAAAGAAAACTCCCCGCGGCACATATACGACCTCGCCCTCAAGTTATTTAAATGTTAATAAAATATTAGGAATTCCTAATATTTAAAATTAATTTTAAAGAGACCTAGGTCTGTCTCTCGCGCGCTCTCTTTCTCTCTCTCTTTAAAATAGAATATCCAAAAATAAAAATAATTGATATGGGCAAGCAGGCTCGTTAGCACGTCCACCTCACAGTTAGGAGGGTGCGGGTTCGATTCCATCTTCGGCCCTCCCTGTGTGGAGTTTGTATGTTCTCCCCGTGGCCGCGTGGGTTTTCTCCAGGCACTCTGGTTTCCTCCCACGTCCCAAAAAACATGCTCGGTAGGCTGATTGAGCACTCCAAATTGCCCCTCGGTGTGAGTGCGAGTGCGAATGGTTGTTCGCCTCTGTGTGCCTTGCGATTGGCTGGCAACCAATTCAGGGTGTCACCCGCCTACTGCCCGATGACTGCTGGGATAGGCTCCAGCACGCCCGCGACCCCCGTGGAGACAAACGGTATAGAAAATGGATAGATGGATGGATAGATGGATGGATGGATGGATGGATGGATGGATGGATGGATGGATGGATGGAAGGATGGATGGAAGGAAGGAAGGAAGGAAGGAAGGAAGGAAGGAAGGAAGGAAGGAAGGAAGGAAGGAAGGAAGGAAGGAAGGAAGGAAGGAAGGAAGGAAGGAAGGATGGATGGATGGATGGATGGATGGATGGATGGATGGATGGATGGATGGATGGATGGATGGATGGATGGATGGATGGATGGATGGATGGATGGATGGATGGATGTGCAAGCAGGACTTCGCCGCGCTCCCAGTGTTCCCAAAACTACTTGTCCCATTACTGTTCACAGCTGTCACCGTGTGGTCAAAATACAGCAATGCATCATGGTTGCACCTCGGGCTCCTTTTCCCCAATGACGCCCCCTTTTGGCCTTGCAATCCCCGCGCAATCGCAGCAGCACCACTCTTTTTCAACTATTCTCTACTTTTCCACATCCAAAACGGCGTCGTACATGCGAATGGTAAATGTTTGATTTGTGCTATTTTGTTCTGATTTCCTTTGTTTGTTACCTTATATTTGTTTTGTAGAACAATTTTTGGCACCTTGTTTAGGTACCTCTGTTCAGTCAAATCTAGTTTTTGCATGATCTCTTAATACCGAGCGTTTCTCAAATGTGTTCATGGTGTAACAGGCCTTGCATTTACATAGTGGGATTTTACTACAAAATACCAAACAAAATGTGATTGTGAATAGTTATGTTCAATGGACCTCCATCGTGTCTGGTTTTCTTAAAAAAAAAACAGTATATATATAGCATTAAGCTCGTCGTAGATTTGCAGAAACGCAAGAGCAGCAGCACAGTGTCCTAGTCGTGGAATGCATCTTATTTCTTCAGATGTAACCTCTTCGAAGTGGTTGATCCTTGCGCCTCTGCTTACCTGTCAGCTGCGACGCTGGAAATGAAATCAAGCCGTGGCTTGTCCGAAAGAACACGTGGTAGCCACTGAGTGGCACTGTAGTCCACTTTATGTTAACGTCTGAGGTGGCGTATAAACATTCTCGTGAAATACAATTGAACAACTCAAATGTTGACTTTGCTAACTCGACTGATGAATGGCCTCCTCGGATATTAATGAGTGTTGTGTACGTTTATTCAAATATGACGTTTCCTTCCTTGTTTCCCCTCGCCGCAATGAAAACAGGATGCGTGTGCTCCTCGTCCTCATGGAGAAAGACCACCAACCAGAAACTTGATTCAGTCGTTTTTAAACCCGCTCGGCCTCCGCTTAACACGAGATCATGTCAAAAATATCCAGGTCAGAGTTTTTTTGCTGTTTCTCGTTGCATCATGCAACAATAGGCCAAGCCACGGGTTCAGAATCGAAATGTCATTTTAGGGGAAATTGGAAACCTATGTATTCGATACAAAACGAACCTTTGGTAACTTGAACGAAACGGTGTTGCATGCTGTCGCCCATAAATCCTAAATTGAGGGTCCCGCGAGTGGGATTTGTGTTTGCGATCTATGCCTTACTGCCTCTCAGTCTGATTTGTTTACCACCATCTAAAAATACTTCCGTGACGTATTTCCACACTATACACGATGGTTATTGTTTTATTTATATATTTATATTGCCGGCATCGGAACGCGGTACTTCTATGTCACAATTTGATCCGTTTCATACCCCCCCAAGTAATTGCTCTGTTTGTTTTGTTTAATTAGATTTTTTATTGATCAATGTAAAGTGTTGTAAATGGCATGTTCTCTGACGACATGGCCTTTTTTTTCTCCAGAAAATACACAATGGGAAGAAGAAAAAAAAAGTTTCCCCCTGGAGACACTAAAACAGGGGTGCTCAATACGTCGACCAGTCGATCGCATGACGTTTAAAAAAAAAAAAAAAAAAAATGCTGTATGCTAGAATCCAGCCCATCGCTTGATTGACATACAAGTAGGCCTGTCGGGAGGCAATCACAGTGAACCGCACATGCGCAATAGACAGTGACTACAACCCCCTCACCGCAGCATGTTTAACGGCTGCGCACACACAAACCGCCAAAGTTTATAAGCTTATCAAGGCACGCACTCGCTTTTTTCTTTTAAACAAAAGAACGTTTATGACTATCAAAAATGAGTGGGGTTGCTGGACCAAGTAAGAGGCCAAAAACGTATCACCTTTATACGGAATGGGAGTTGGACGTTTTTCTCGCGGTCATTTTCTAAGTGCGTTACAAAAATACAAGCACTATATTATTTATTTATTTATTTATTTATTTAATTGTAGTGGGTAGATCTTTGTGACTTGGTCATTTTAAAAGTTGCTCGTAAGCTGAAAAAGTTTGAGCACCCCTGCACTAAAAGATTCCCCTTGTAGACACAAAATTATAAGCTAGCGATTCCTGCTATCAAAATGCAATTTCAGACAAGTGGTTTCATAATAGAATAAAACCTATAATTGCATCCTGCGTATTTTTTTTTTACTAGCCTATTACCTTTTTTAATTCACGCTGCCATGGACGCAGTTATGATGTACAAGATACATTCGAACATGCACATATGAATTTAGATATAGAAAAACGCATGTGGCTAACAATGTGCAAGTGCTTTTAATTTGATCGAGGTTAAAAAATAATATAAGATAACATCTGCAAAACAATGCCAGCTCTGTTGAATATAATTTTCGCCTTTGTACAAATATGTTTCGTGCCACCATTTTAATACAAATTGAAGACAACATATCTGCTTGAACAGGCCTCCTACAATGTAAGAGCTTTATTGAAACTCCTTACAAGAGACATATTTGGACAATGGTTATACGATAAGTGCAATATTTGTAGCAGTTCATAATACAGCATCCGTGTGGAAAATCAAACATAATATAGGGCAAAATGATCAAACATAATATAGGGCAAAATGTTGAGCATTATCACGAAGAGGCGCGTGTTAAGGGCGCAAAAGTTTCCTTTATTTTCCTTCAGTGCATATTTGCTCAGGTCCACGGAGAAGAAAACACGTGAATACAGTCGTCATAATTCCAACAGAGACAAAAATAGTCCCTTAATTGTGGCGGACGTGCAGTTTGACTGCATGCGTCCGTCTTTGGAGGTCCGTCGCGACAACAGCGCTTACATGACGCACGGTTTGATGTCCTGACACACGCTCTGGGGGTGAGGATGATGATGATGGTGGTGGTGGTGGTGGTAGTAGGAAGTGCCCGCCGTGGGGTGGAAGGATGAGATGCCGTTCAAGTTGAACACGAAATCTTTCCTGTCGCAGTGGCTCTGGTAACGCGGAATCCCCACTGCGTGCGTGTGCAACACAATCATGCGTCAACTCATATGTTCACTTTCACAACAACCCTTCAAATTGAACATCGATCCTTAAAACTGATGATGGCTACCCCTATAAATGACCGCTTAAATTGGGTTGGTCCTATTCTCGAACCAAATTGGGTTGTTTTTGACCCACCAGTTAAGTAACATTTATTTTTAATAGTCCTTAATTACGCCTCACAGGGCTTCAATGAGTGTACTATTTTAACATAAAAGAATTTTAGTTGCATTTTAGGCCAATACGCTATTCACATCGTTTATTTGTGCATACGTTTTGCAATTTGGTATCTATTTTTTATTTAACAAAAACGTGAGTCATTTTCAAATATTTAAAGACGAACTCACCTTGGCAACATTTTAAGATATCTTAAAACATACATATACATATGTTATGTGCTTGATTCCATAAAACAATCAAAACAATCAAAATAACGTTGCAATAAATTTTATCAGCCAGTTTGATCATCACAGCAATTTTTTTGCGGTTTCTGTTAAAAGTATTTAAATGAATTATCTCACGATGCGTGTGTATGAAACTGGGGAGTTGCATAAATGCTTAAATAAGGCCGAATGGCGCTAATTCATGCCAGTTGAATTTTTGTTCGTCTTATATCGCAGTCAGAAGGACTCGTGTTTGATGGGTCGGCAGCGGGACGCGTCCAAAACTGGACAACCTTTGCATAGACGTGACGCCTTTGTGACTGAACTGACAGCGCGATTATAGGCCAGAAAGTGCAAGTTCACACCGGCACATTTTAGCCCCCCCTCAACCCTACCTCCACCCGCGGGCTCATTTGCGATGTTGCATTAAGCCGAACAAGGCCTCCCGTCTCTTGTGGCCCTTGCAAGGCTGAAATCTTGTCGCCGGTGTGGTCCGATTTGCACAGTCTTTGTTTGCTTAACCTTTCAGCCCCTTTCAGCCTCCAGCATGAGCTGCTCGTCTCGCTAAAATCTTCAAGACTTGAGTAAAAGCCCCTCTGTGCGGCGCTCAAGTTAACCAGCGTGACTTATTGAGCCAAGTGGGAATTTGAAAACGACCTTCAAATTACTTCAAACACCCCCGAAGACACTGCATGGAGCGTGTATGCACTCGCGTAAACGTCAAGAAATTAGTTCAAACTTAAGCATGAGGTTGAATATTTTATTGAATAACGGAGATGTTGAGTTGGATTGCCAATTTGTAATTTGATTTCGGATTTATATGATAAGGGATCAGACCAAACTAGGTCAAATGAATTCAACATTCCAAGTCAATAATATAAATGAAATGGAATTGACGAGCACGGATCTTTGCTAGTTGTGACAATTGAGGTACTGGAGGATTTGGGTACCTGATATGTCGCCGGTGTGGCCATCCCTGGCGTTTTGGTGAATGTAGCTCTGCTCCAGGGAGTACGACGACATGCCGGAGTGCAGAGAGGACGACGCGGCGGGGCTGCCGGAGCTTAACGGCTGCTGCTTGATGTACGGCGACCCGCCCGAAGCGGCCCAGTGCGCGCACGTACTGGCGTACGGGGAGTGGCCGTCCAAGCCGCTCGCCACGGCCGGAGAGGACGGCACCGGACTGCTGCTACTGTCCAGCCCGTAGTCCCCGTTGGACGGCACCGGGCAACTGGCCATGTACGTGGAACCCGGGCTCGGGGACATGTGGGGAACATGATGGCCGGCGCCCAGTCCGTCGTATCCCGCGGCATGCACGGGATTGCTCATCATGTCCTGCAAGTTGTAGCTGTTGCCGTGACAGGCGAGCGTGGCGGCCGAGGGCGCCTGGAAGTCGAAACTCTGTGGCAAGATGGACGTGCCGAAGCCGATGCCGTTCATCATCCGGTACATGGGTTTGAGGGCCTGACACTTTCTCCTGAAGCCTCGGGGTCGACGACGGAACGAGCCCTCCTCGAACATAAACTCGCTCCCAGGATCGATGGTCCAGTAGTGGCCTTTGCCTGGCCTGCCCAGTCCCTTGGGCAGCTTGATGAAGCACTCGTTCAGCGAGAGGTTGTGCCGAACCGAATTTTTCCATCCCTGGTAAGAGCCCCTGAAGAACGGGAATCGGGCCTGGAGGAACTGGTAGATCTCGCTAAGAGTCAGCCGCTTGCTCGGGGAGCTTTGGATGGCCATGACGATGAGCGCGATGTAGGAGTACGGAGGCTTTTCCGGCCGCCTTAAACCGGAGTTGCTCTTCTTTCCTTTGAGCGCAGCCGACGAGCTTTCCGAGGCGGCTTGGGGGCTCAGCATGGCGGGATGTGGGACGCCAGACGCCGGACTGGATCTCAGAGGAGGCGGAGGATCTTGCAGCTGCAGCTGCTGAGGGCTCTCGGTCGTCATGTCAGCTCTGACGCACAGCTGGCGGTAGGAGGGAGAGGCCCCCGAGGGTTGGAAAAGGGGCAAAAAAATAAAAAAGATCCAGTGGTCCTCGCCTGCAGTGGGCGTCACGCCACCTTTAGCTCACATCCAAATGGAGAGAGATATCTGTCTCGGGTCCAGTTACGCACGACTCTTTTTGCCGTTACCCATGCACATACCTGACGCACGGCGGCCAGTGGAGGGGAAGAGGAAGAGCGAGAGGCGGGGGGATCGCGCTGAGCGGACGATTGTCCCTGCACGACTTTCAAGTGGACGCGGGGTTTCCCTCCACTCGGGGAGGGGGGTCCACAGTGGAGCTAAGTGGTGCAGCGTGGCGCGACAATCACTCAAGTGGAGGAAACAGCAAAAGCCCTTCGACTTTGTGCGCCGACTACAGCCAAACAAAACTCGGCCACCTATCGTTTCATAAATCTTTCTCCCCCTATGGAGAGCCCCCACCCCCACTCGCTGTCAGCATTCAAATCTCCCTGAAATCAATGACCAAAAGAACCGCCTCCACTCCCATCCGCTTGGCCATTTCTGCCATATAATTGCCACATCTGAAAACCTCCCGCAATTATATCAGCCTGTATCTCGCAAACTTGCCGTCACATACATGCAACTCACTGGTCCTGCATTTTAATTGGGCCACGCACGTGTATAAGAGGAAGTATTTAGGACGTATCTTTTGAATATATAAAATGGCATTTTTGTCATCCTTCTGGCAAGTCCTATATGTAGCCTCCCTCCTGAATTATAGTGATTAAAATGTGCGGCCCCCTAGCTCCATCACCGAAGCTGCCGATCCCCGCCCCATCTTATCATAGCTGCATTTTCTCCTAATTTCCTCCTAAAATGGTCCGATGGAGAATGAAAACAAACGCTGGCAGTGACGGTTGTGATCGGGCCGGCACGGGGGTGGGGGTGCTGCTGTTGGTGGTGCTGGTGGGGGCCTTCGCCGTGCTGCATGTGCGTGTGGAAGCTGGGGGTGTTTCTCTCCATAAATGACTTTGACATGAGTGGAAGCAGGCTTTTTCCATCAAGCGCGGCCCTGGATACCACACACAGTGCGCCAGTGTCAGCTTACCGCCCCCGGCCAGCGGCGCTCCCGGGGTGGACTTTGCGTTCATTAGAGAGAGAAAAGCCAAATTAGCCTCGCGGCTACCCCCCCCCCCCCCCACTCCACCCCGACACACACACAGACACAGACACACACACACGCACACGCACACGCGCGCGCGCGCGCGCACGCACATTTTACATCGGGCTGAAGTATACGGCCCATAAAATAATAGCAATATGCGTGGTGCAAGAAATTTATGGTATTATACATAGCTTCATGCGTCTGAGCAAAAATATTTCATAAAAGCCGTGCAAATTTTCCAAACAATAACCTTTGCACTCTGCACAAACAAAGGATGTGCGGATCAAATGATTTTCCGTGCACGACACACAGCGCAGCTCAGTGGCCCCACAAATTTCCTGCGACATCAAAACTGCACGGCAACCCCCGTGGAGATCAGGATGCACACACAATCTTTGTTATGGGAGATTTTTTTTTCTCTCCTGCTGCCACTGAACAACTGGTGCATGTTGGAAATCACATCGAAGACAGATTTTTTTTTTCACCGCTCGTCTTTAGAAGACCGGGGACCCACGTGGGCCCATTTGGTCTTCGGAAACGGCCCTGCGGGCCTGTGGAAGGTCGAACGCGGTTCAGGCTGCCAGAGTGACACTTTGTTTGGACTTGACGTTCTGAAGTTGGGCCTGCTTTAAAAGTGCTAGCCTCGCTCAGCTGCACGAGCCGCCGAAACTCCTCTCCCTCCTATAAGGTGAGGCTTCTAAATCATTGTCATATACGAAGATTCCACGCACTAATGGGGAATAGTCACGTGACTAACCCGCAGGTATGTTATTCTGTGGTTTCACCTGCAGGTTGCAGCATTGCCCCTGGAACACGATGTCGCACCTGGCACCTGGCATCCGGCACTTGGACTCGCATGCACATTGTAAGTTGTGATTACTCACACACCATAACACGTACAATCACTATGATTTTTTTTTATATGTCAACGACAGTAATTGGCCTCCCCTAGCTGCTGCTTTATGATGACTAAAATAACAATGAAAAAAAAAAAGAAAGATTTCGCTTCATTTCAAGACTAGGCCTACATTTGAATTGTTTTGTCTTGAACTGCAGCATCCGCGTGCAAATCACTTGCCCGATTGAATGTTGGTATGTTAACCTCGACAATTGTCATCATGGTCGTCATTAATAGTGGTCGTTTGATAGAGCCGAATTATATGAAGTTTGAAGTTTGGAAGCGGTCCTTGTGGTCATCGAATGAAATAAAAATATATGAACGCGGGATAATGACGGTTTAGATGGCTAGCAGGAGTAGACGTCCATTTCTGAGTTAGGGGTGCAAGTTCGGTTGGGGTTTCAGGACCGCGGAGAGCAACTGACGCCGCCTGGCCGAACAGCAGCAAGGACCAAAAACAAAAACAAAAAATCATCCAGCACAATATTGACGTCCAACGATCTGCCTCGTCTTTGAGCACGCCGGATTTCCCCCCATTAAAAATGACTTAATTCTTTTTTTTTAATTCTTTGGATCGTATATAAAAAAGATACAATTTGCTGAAAAATATAGAAGCAAAACATGTCACACAATTGGACTCATCAGAAGAATGTTGCTCACATTCATAAAGTAATAACAGTATCATTAGGGAAATGATGAGGATGGTTACTATTATTTTCAATCATCATCATCATCATCATCATCATCATCATCATCATCATCATCATCATCATCATCATTATCGTCATTAATCCTTAAGGATTGTTCCAATCCTCATGCTCATAGAACTGAATTTGACATCAACAGTGTAGCTTCAAAGATTTATTTTTCATTTCTACCACACCACATTGCCAATCTGAAGATTTGATGAATTCAAAATTATGGCCCCCCCATCCCCTAAATACAAACATTTCTAAATGACCCCAACCTGTTTGTGTATTTCCACCATGGTTGCAGAGAAAAGATTTGAAATGTCACACTATTTAATTATTTAACTTGTTTTATTCATGAAAATAATAGGCATGCAAGTTGCAGACACATTTGGCGAAACATCTGCACTTCCATGATGAGTTCGAGTGCATCTCAGTCATTGAGTTGATGCATGGTGCCAAGGATTTCTCACCACATCGCACACAGCAGTTCATGCAATTGAGCGACAAATAATTTTAGGTCTCAACGTGGCCCTCGCACACCGTCAGACAAACAACAAAGGAACCGGGAAAACAAACACGTCTCCCCGCAACACGCACACTTATACACACGAACGCCATGCAGTGAAATGTCCCGTGGATAACCTCGCGCACGACGAAGACAACGCGTCGTTTGCGTCGCCATGTGAGCTGGCCCCCGCGTGCCAAAG